>NW_015505564.1:827209-840374 GCF_001515645.1 Sinocyclocheilus grahami | reverse complement strand
ATATATATATATATTTCAACCTGAAGTGGAACTGAATACCATACTGCTCATATTCTGGTTTGTTATGTATCCAATCATCTTCTCATTTGTATATTTGTGCACATTACTGCTGTTTGAGAGCGATTAGCATCTCACAGTTTGCGCCCTATGGGACTTTTAGCTACTTATACGTGTCATCTTTATAATGCTAGACAGCCGTTCTAGGCTTTATGCCAGTGAATCTCAACCGTTCAAATAATGAGCTAATCAGCAGAATGGATCATTAATCAGAGTTTACTTGTTTGTTACTGTATTTCACCTCTTTTAGCCTGTTGAGCTATGTTTGTGCTAATCACTTAAATAGTATGCCAATTACGAATGGATTCGAACATCTATCTCACTGTCTATCTATCACCTTTTCATGCTGCAATATTCTTCAATTAGAGCATTTTTGTACCCTACTTCATCAAGGGCTAAAGTAATCAAGATTAATCTCGCTAGCTGACACGCGCTGTTTGCTAAGGCACACACACTACAATTGCTCAGGGCAAGCATCATTAGGAAATGCAATAAAATTAGGCAAACTGATTATATTTCAAAACTCAGAAGCAAAATAAAACACAATTTGGGGCCGCCAATTAGGGGAGTTGTTCTCATTGAGCGCCAGCCATTATGTGGCATTATTGTTATGCCTGGGTGCCGCTGCGGGCTGACGGGAGGGGTTTGGCACATCCTGGCGGCCTAAAGTCACCACTCTTTCACTGCCAGGTTTATGACACTGATCTGAGTATTAGGCACTATAGAGATCTCTTTGTTTGATCCAAGTGTGTTTCCGGTATTGTTGTACTTGATATGACAGACAAAATTGAAACATTTTGTTTGCTTTTCTAATAAGTACTAATATTTGTATTATAATAATATTAATATTAATATTAAGTATTACATTGGCATTCACTTGACAGTTATATGTTTTATATTCAGAACATATTTTAAATTCAGTCATTTACAAATTGCCTCAAGCATTGCTGAATAAAAGTACTATAACAAGACTGATTGAATATTACTTTAATTTAAAAAGTCAGTTTAAAAAGGCAGCAAGTTTTTGCAATTAAATTCCAAATAGTATTACTGTATGTACTGTAAATTAAAGGTATAGTTCACCCAAAAATGAAATTCTGTCATTTACTAATGGAATAAATAAATAAATAAAATACTATGGAAGTCAATGGCTACCGGCAACTTTTTCGTTACCAATATATATTTTTTAAATATCTTATTTCATGATCAACAAAAGAAAGAAAGAAACAAACAAACAAAGAAAGAACAAACGAACGAACGAATAAATAAATCAATAAATAAAAATACTATTGAAGTCAATGGCTACCGGCAGCTTTTTGATTACCATTTTTTTTTTTTTATATCTTCTTTCGTGATCAACAAAAGAAAGAAAGAAAGAAAGAAAAAGAATGAATGAATGAATGAATGAATGAATGAACAAATAAATAAATAAATAAATAACTGAGGGACAAAATTATTCTAAATTATCATTTATTTTCAACATTATACAATAAATGCTGTCATTATAGTTTTATTACACACAGAACATTCCCTACTATGGGTATGCCCACTTGAGCAATCACTCTCTATTGCCAGTGAAAATGTAATCAATGATTCATGAAATATACAAACAGACATGATGACCCTGAAATCTTTTACCTTTTCCAAAGCTCCCACCCTCTGACCTCTGGCCCTCGACCATGGCCTTATGAAAAATAAATGCCATAATTACAGCCCGTGTCAAGTGTAATTTTATCAGTTTCTCTCTTCCCTTCGGATCCTTTACAGAATGTTGACTGAGTAATCGTGGCTGATTTGTCCCCTGTCCTACACCCCCCTCCCCTCGCCCCCTTCTCACGCTTATTTCATCCTTCTGTATACACATAGACCTCCAGTGAAGGGAGAATAGTTAACAAACTCCGGGGATGATTGATGGGCTAATTTCCAGCCCTGAATAAGGCAGTTTTCTAAGTCTGTTGATTCTCCATTTATTAGCTAATAGAAGCATTTATCAAAAAAGTCGCATTTTTTGCTTAAGCAATAATTGCATTTTTAAATCCTCATTAAGGCTTCCATGCATACATAATCCAATTGAATAAATGCAGAATTGAAATGAAGGATTAATACTGTGCCTTTCCTTTGGTAAACGGAAGGTTTGAGTGCTTATGCGCGATATATAGGCACATTCCGAAGCTTACATCCTGTTTAAGGATTTGGAAACTGTAAGTGTGCTCCTGTAGGCTAAAGCTAGCGGTTAACACTTTGGTTTTGGAATTTAAAAAAGGGACATAGTGAATGTAGATATGACAAAACATTCACTATATACTACAGATATCCATTTATAGTGCTCATGTCGGCCAGGTGTGTGTGTGTAATGCGTGTTGTAACGTTAGCCTTTAGCCCCATCAAACAGGAGTCAAGTCTTGTTACCTGGCAACCGTCCCAGTGGCCAGCTCGTGCTCCAGAGCGGAGCCAGTTTTAATCAGACAGCAAATTTGCAGTGCAGAAAACAGACAAGCACTCAAGCTAATCTTGTTAGCACGATGAGGCCGTTTTCAGATATCACTGCAAATCAAATCATCCCGCAGGCTTTGAGCTCGGGGTCTTCGTTGTGGCAAACGTGTGCGTATCTGCGCATGACAGGGAATATGGATTATTTGTTGTACCTGAGCAATGAGAATTTAAAGGAAACTGCAGATAGGTTAATGATGCATGCCTGTTGGCGAGCATACTGGCATACAAGTTCTGCATTATATGTTATGCGCACAGTAGGTGCATTTTCTTTATGCATGAAATACCTGGATAGCCTGCTACTTTATGTTCAGTATACAGCAGACATCACAGAGCTGGGTTTCCAATTTGACAAATGAATCAAAAGCATGGTTATTATTGTTAATTAAGACAAAACCTGAACATTGATGAACCTTAACTGAAAGAAAAAAATTAAAAATCACAAAATCACACAACAGAATGACTAAAACTTAAAAATTAACATGAAAGCAGAAAATATAAAAATGACATCTAATTCAAAATATAAACATAATCTTTAATAGTACATCAGTGATACAAAAATAAAAAAAGTTGCCAGTATGTATAGTGCAGTATCTAGTAAGCCGGTATTTGGCATACAAAGGCAATTGTCCCAATGTGCAGAAACATCAGCTGCAGAAGGAGGTGTGTTTGAGTTGAGAGAAATATTTTCCAAACTGTGTGTGATTGAATACATTCAACAAGGTGGCTTGTTAAAACAAAGAAAAGAAAAGACAAGTAAAGAAAAGAAAAGAAAATAAATCTAATGACCATTTTGAACTCCCTACAGCTCATCTTCCTCTTCTCAGTCTGTTCTTTTCTGGCTCTTTATAGTAGAACCCCTCATTTCTTTCTCTAAACCCTTACTGCCCCCTTCCCCCACTATTTTGGTCATAAGCTCAGTTCAATTTTGAAGCATCGGTCTCCCTGTAGAGCGTCTCTCTCGCCCTGAGCCATACGGAGCGCTGAGACTCAATCCACAGGCCCCTGGAGAACCGTGCGAAGAGAACAAAAGGAACCTGCAAACTGTGAAACTTACAGAGATGTACTTTGATAGCCTGAGATACCTACTGGAGCGCTGATCCAGAACCCAGAGAGATTTGACAGAATCAAGGCCTCACTATAGAAAAACAGAGAGAGAGAGTGAAGTGGGTCAAGCCCAAATTCAACTCACTAAAATTCAAGGAAAACTCCTCTAAAGATAATATCACATCCACATTACTTTCACTGCCACTTAAAATGTACCAAACCATGGTGTTTTCTGAAGCACCATGTAAACACCACTGTACATGTATGTCAT
This sequence comes from Sinocyclocheilus grahami, assembly GCF_001515645.1. Classification (NCBI taxonomy): domain Eukaryota; kingdom Metazoa; phylum Chordata; class Actinopteri; order Cypriniformes; family Cyprinidae; genus Sinocyclocheilus; species Sinocyclocheilus grahami. The sequence goes on along the minus strand of NW_015505564.1, from coordinate 836,509 downwards.
AAATCATGGTAGCACGGTATTGGGGTCAAGAATCTATTTTTTAAAAAGGAAGAAGTATTGCATTTTAGACTTTAAAATTTGTTTTAAACACTTCTTCTATGATGAACACGCCGTTTCTGAATTAAAACTATTTTTTTGGTAGTGATTAGGCAGGCAGGTTGAATTTAAAGTATTAACCTTTGAAATAAAGAAATTTTACCAACATGCAGGAAGCTTTTTTATTTTTATGTGACAAGAAAACCAACCCTGATTATGTATCAAGTGAGCGGTTGCATAAACTGCTTAAACTTGTCTAAAAAGTTAATCATCCTATTTATTTATTTATTTACTTACTTACTTACTTACAAGACCGGTCATAACTTTTTATTTAAAAGTCAGCTACATAAAAAGGTAGACAGGTCTAATTTGAATCCAAAAAGTAAGGCTGATTACCACTTGGTTAACTGCTAGTTAATCAAAGACGTTCTTAAGACACAATTTATGCAACTGGCCCCAGGTTAGCAAGTCTTAGTTAGTTCAGTTTTAAAAAAATCAAATGCAAAAATGCAAAACTACACTACTTTAAATACAAATATGTTTAAAATGTATGTTTTTTTTAATAGTGTTTAAGATATGTATTGTGTATACAATATTTGAAAAAATGGATAATGAAACATGAACATTACAATAATAGCATGAATCATGAATATTACATTTCAAACAACTTTCAAATGCATGTGTTACACAACACAACACTTAATTTGTAATTACTCCCAGACATCCATATTTGTCACACAGTAACATCTTATGCCATCCCTGTACCATGGTACCACCTCTGTATTATTATTACTATTATTATTATTATTATTATTATTTTGTTAAGGAGGATAAGAGCCAGCTGAATAAATAGAGAATGACACAATGCATTTCACAGACAATCACACTCAGGGGAATCCCTCTGCTCTATAGGTGTTGTAAATATAGAGATGATGATGACTGCTCTAAATGAAGATGTAGTTTTCAGCTATGTTACTGCCAAAACTACAGCATGCTTTCATTCCAGCATCACCATTAAAACAATCATGCTCTAATTGAGCTGCAATAAAATCACTTGCCTTATCTTAAATGCTTCATTACGATTGCAAATACAAACGGATCGGCTGCTGTTCTTAGCCCTTTTGTTCGACTCTTTATTTGATGTTGTTATTGCCCACCACCGTTGCTGGAATTAACCCACTATCACAGTATCATTTGTGTGCCCATGTTAGCATATTTATTCTAGTACCTTAAGAGGCACCACCAGCCTCTAGAAGCAGTTAAAAAAAGATTTTATTTCATACGTGATAGGCTCAATAAAAAGGTAACAGCTGTGTTATATCACAACCCCCCATAAACATATATATTATTACATTTCTGTTTGATTTTTCTCTAACATTCATAGTTCACAATGTCATTGAGGTGTGAGAGGACTTTGAGTCTTTCCTCCATTGGACTAATCTAGGCCAGTGCCAGTGGAGGAATCATTTGAACATTTGTGGGGGGAAATCTCCCAACATGTTTCTGAATTCTTCAACAACAGTGAAGCAGAACAGGATACTGTATATAGCTATGTTAATTGATTTGAATAAGTCTAGTGCAGTTTTCAGATTCAGTTAGATTAGAGCAGCTCCGCCGTTAGTATGAGTAAAAGAGAAAGTGATTAATTTATTGACTTCTGATTCTAAATTATTTGCAACATTAATTATAAGACAGAGAGAAAGCTTTACCTTTAATAGATTCTATGAACACTGACTGCCTATGTATTTTCTCTAAAATCTCAGTGCTACACAAGTACTGACTGACGTTCACAACTCCTCTCTCATGGCCTCATTCAAAGATACATTGCAAATGTGGTGTCATGATATTAAAAATGATCAATGTCAATAATCTTTGACTTGATTTGCAGTATTAAAATGCACATGAGAGCGAAGGATAACTTTCATTAGATAGAAAGGAACAGCTTGGACATTTTCCTAGACATCTTTTTTTGTGTTCCACAGAAGAAATCAAGTCATACAGGTTTCGAATAAATGATGGCAAATGATGAGAAATGTTTTTTTTTTTTTGAGTGAACCATGCCTTTAATTGCCAGAGACTTTCCATCAAGGTGATTGGAATAATAAAACATGTACAGTACTGAGGAATAGACAGCATGAATAAGATTCATTACTGAAGAATGCATTTTACAGCACGTCTCTCACACCTGTTATGTGCTCACAGCACTCATGTTTCTAAAAGCTAAAAATGTGTGTAAATATACAAAGAAGCTCTCTCTTCACCTGTGACACCATCATTCCTGATGTATGAATCCAAATGGGATTATACACAGTATGTCTGCCCTCTCCTGGACACAGACACCACCCACCCACTCTCACAGACACATACACGTCTCTAAATGCAGTATTCATATACTCACTGGCTTGTTAATGTTTAAATGTGAATTATTAAAAAGGTAAGCACCTTTGTGATCTTGTGAGCTTGATCCCCACTGAATAATATAAAACTCTCTGGTGAGCAACCCAATCAGCACAAAACAACCACATTGACTCAACCACTAGTGTTTAGGCAGAGACGATCTGTTTTATGAACAATGGCAGACGGTGGAATGTTTGGAAAACCTGTTTGAAAATATTATTTTGGCAATTCCATTTGGTAACACCATGGAGGCATATAATTGCACAGTAAACATTAAACAGCTCACAATCAGTTTTACTTCCAGAGTCTGCTATATTTCTCAGCCTCATTGGAAAAATGTGCTTCTACCTACTTTTTTTTTTACTCTAAAAAGTAATGCTGAACTTGATTTTGTCCATAATAATTTTACTGGATTTTAAATGTTGGTGTTTCTTACACATAGTGCAAGACCTGAATGTGACTAAATTGCTTTTTGGCCTTTGGTTAACATAATTTACCAATGCGGAAGAGGTGATGTCAGCTGAAAATTATACATGAGCCTGTTTTCAGTGTCTGATATAATAGCTACTGCTCAGTGTGTGTAAAACTAATGACAATACAGTTCACAACAGGGCAACAGCCATTCTGTCCTTTAATTTGGCAGAAAATGCGGTTGTATGTTTTGCTCTATTATCAAGCATACATTTACTGTACTGAAATTGGAAAGTTGTGAAATATAAATTAAGCTCAACATTCTACATAGCAAATATCTAATTAAACAAGTCTGGTATTAATAGCATTCAGTTTGGTCCTATTAATACACCGAGGTGTGAAACATAATGACAGTTATTTACTACAGCTCTGTGAGTGACAGCAGTGTGTTGTCCTCATTAGAGGAAGTAAATGGACTGCAGTGATAAGCCAGCACTCATAATATTGTCCATTTATTCAAACAGAGGGAGGGAGAAGGCTTTTAAGGATTGTTTTGTTTGTTAACCGCATTGGTATTCTTTTGTCAAAAGACTATTGGATGATATTCATGAACTGAAGAGTGTCCCAGAGGGCTTTGGGAGTGTCCCAGAGGGCCATAATGCCTGTGGGTGAACTGAGCAGGTGCACAACTGAGAGAAAATAGACTGGACACCAACATGACAGTAACCCAGAGGATTTTTTTTCCCGTCTTCTTTTATTGCTCTTTCAGAGCTCAAGAGAATCCACAATGTATCAGCTTCATACATCTAATTCCTTAGTGAATTCTTGCCACAGTAAAACAGAGCTCTACAAATATCCATAGCTTGATTTGGTTTTAATTTGACAATAATTGTTTGTTCTGATTACGATTTGCAGACCGTTTCAGACATTGAGAGAGACACAAGAGGAGAAACATGGTGAGATTACTGGAGTATTTTTTTTTTCTCAGCAAAATAATTATATAAACACCTTTAAGTTTAAAGTTTCTATCTGATCTCCATTTAATCTAATTTTCTGTCTAGGGGAAATAATCAAGATATTGAGGAGATTTCAGCTGTGAATGTAAGGCAGTGTGTGTTTTCACATGACCTCCTAAAATCAAATCACACTCACTGAGACGCATAGGTATAGCACCTCAGCATGAGTGCAGTTGTACGTGTGTGTGTGTGTGTTGGTCTAGTCCCCTGGGCCATAAAGGTAATCCCTCTACTCTACAGTCATCAGCAGGTGTGTGTGTGTGTGAGTGTGTATCTTCAGGCATGGCTGTTGGCTGCTCTTCCTCCATGGACTCAAGAGGGACACTGGGGAATGGCCTCTGCTGGGCAAAATGGCTTCAGGAAACACAGATTCTCCTTCTCTCAGACAAAAAAAACTGCATATATTTCCATTCCATATATGCTCTTACCTGTTAATGACTGAAAAGGGGGGGAAATGTCATCTGTGGTGATTTTTGCAGGGTATCGGTTTTCACAGGGCCCTGAGAATGTGGGTGAGGTCTGTCAACACCCTCTCATCTGTCACACACAGGTCACATGACCCTGCCTGTCACATGACTTGTGAATCTTCCTGCCGGAAGAAACAAGATTACTGTTTTCATCTATTGTTCTCACCTTGATCCTTTGTTTCCCTAATCAGCTTCACACGCAGAACCTGCTGGAATATGCCAGTGACTTCCAGTGCCACATTTAACTTGTGTTGGCATCATCCTATGATATCTGTTCTGCAACAGTAATATAAAAAAATACTCATTTGTTAAATGCAAATTATCTTTGCAGAACACCTAATGACACATGCAAATAGCTGACAGTTTTGAAAAGTAATACCGGATCATATATTGTGGCAGAATATCGAAGGTGGTGTTTTTGCATGTGCTTTCTGTTGTTTTGACCAAGAAATAATGATAACTAGTCTATTTGCAATGGAGATTAATCAATCCATCCATCCATCCATCCATCCATCCATCCACTCACAGCCATGATGATATTTGGTGCAACACTACTGCTGCTCCTGGTGCAGTCTTGCTTATTTATTAATTTACAAAAAAAAAAAAAGTAATACGTCTCTAACAATGTGTAACTTGCTTATTTATTTGTTTATATTCATTCATGTATGAATGTATGTATTTATGAATATATAAAATAAAAATGGTTTAATAAAATTATAAGTTTAGTACTACTCAAGTTTACTTTGATAATAAATAAATAAATAAATAATAATAATAATAAAAATTATTATTATTATTATTATTATTATTATACAGTTAATTTAACACTTCCTGGACTTTAAGTCTAGTTTTGTCCACCAGTAGCTCTCAATCCAAACCCACAGTAACATCTCTCTCCCCATTAATGGACGGCATTCAACAAGGCCTCAGATCCAATCTGATATACATAACTATTGGTCAGATGGTTATCACTGAGCAAATGTTTTTCAGTTGTAGCCAAATAACGGAGCTGAACAAACGAAAGATAACCCTCAGAAGGAACACAAACACTTGGGGGTGATTTTTGGTAATTTAGTAAATCGGTGCTTGCGGAGGGCTTTGAATGAAGGCCTTTGTCCAGCCTCAACCAGGATCACAAGTGTTATTGATGCTAATAATATACTTGAGCAAACAGAGCACTACGGCAGGTTAATCGGGCGATATGAGCCCTGCTCACTGTGTTTACCGAAGGATAATGGGAGTCGAGCAGGGGTTCATCATAATAACCCTGGATCAGAGAAAAATCCCAGGCATTTGCCCTGCTAGCCTATGAGAGAGTCCACTGTCAGTCATGTGATTCCATGATGAAGTGTCTTACAGAGACTTACGATCAGCAACGATAGGGTGACAGATTTGAGACATTCATTATGGCAGAATATCTCCATATCATATGCATGTGTGAGCGTGATGCTTTCGAGATGGTGCTCTCACGGTATAGTGTGCTACGTGAAATTAGGTTGAATCACTGCACTCATGATCGGCCAACCACACAAAAAAGCACATTTTTTTTAGCCCCATGTCTAATTGTTTCACGTGTGACCACTGAGACTAACTGTCTGCTTCTGTCCATCACCGTTTGGTCTTCTCATTTTTCTTTCTCTGTTGTTATTTTCAGACTTTGAATTTACAGAGGAAAGCTGTGGAATTATGTGTTCGGCTAAGACGTGAATAACAGACAAATAAATCCCTGTGGACAGTATACTGTGTTGACAATGGCAGCCAAACCTGGCTGATGTCACCTGGGTAATGTTGCACTCTAATGGGAGAGGTTTTTTGAAAGTACTGTGTGAACTCTTTGTGAGAAGTGAAAACAGTTTTATTTTTTTTGCAATGTGAAAAGGTTCCTTCACACACATGAGTTTCTACAGTAAGTACAGATTTGGGTCATGGTAAATACTGTCATGAACACGGATGTGCTGCTCGCTCAGATCTGCTCAGTGGACTGAAGTCATTATCCAAACGTATGCTCACCATCGCTTCACGTGTCCTGTCATTGAGGGAGCGAGTGATAAAACCCACTGGGTCGGTCAAATGGAAGGATCCAGGACAAAAGAAGTGTGTCATCATTTTGATTTCAAAACATCTTTTGTGCGACAACCATTCGATCCTGTTGTATTCAAAATGTTTCAGGGCTGAATGTTAAGAGGGTTGAAAATCAGTGTAGAAATGTCTAATAATAGCCCAAGAAATATAATTGCAGATAACAGTTTTTAAATGTTTTACTTTTTTTTGTATATTTTAATTTCTTAAACTGTTACCCAGTCCTTGCTATGTTTGTATGTGTGTTTGAAGTTGGATCGCTGAAAACAAAGATCGGGAGCTGGAGTAATGGTTGTGCTGACTGAACATGTGTCACGTCTTACAGCTTTCTCTCATTACCATCACACACACACACACACAATGAGCATAAACATATGCATTTGCTCTAAACAACAGCGGCATCTGCAGCCTCCACAGTGCTGAAGATAAACTGTCAATCCAGGCCTATTTAATCTGATAGCAGCCGTTATGTTGGCAGATCAGAACTTGTGAAAATTTAAATTTTATTGAGTAGCTAAGCACATGCTGCAACCAAAGCTGTGATTGAAAGCAGAGCAAGTGGTAAACAGAAAACAATGCAAACAAAGCAGCATGCGCGCACACACACACACACACACACACACTAACTCACTCACTCACTCACTCACTCACTCATTCACACACACACACACACACACACACACACACACACACACACACACACACACCCACACACACACATTCCACCTCAGCACTGCAGCATCACACTTTAGCGTAATCAAAACACTAATATAAATGATATATCGTCATAAGATATTTCAGTCTTGTTCCAATAATTTTTTTATTCTTACACCTGTCGGGTCTCGGGTCTGATCACCTGTCTCTGTGTTTGTGTGTTGTGCGTGAGTTGTTTTGACAGCTCGCCACGTGAGCATGTCAGCATGATCGTTGTCCCCGCCCTCCTTGTTTCACACCTGGTTCTGGTCATCTCATTAGCTTCCCCTTATAGCTCCTCGTGTTTCTCTGTATGTTGTCAGTTCGTTGTGATTATTTCCCTTGCTCTTACTGTCCGTATATTATTGCTCACCAGTTCTGTCTTGTCTCGTCCAGGCTCCAGTGCTCGTAGCAGTCTGTTTTGTGTCCCGCACCTCTCTGTGCGTTCAGGAACCGTGGGCTACCTCCGGCATCTGCCTAACCTGGGACTCCGCGGCCTCGTTGTTGGGCTTCTCGGCCTCTCGCTCGGATTAATGGGCTGCCCCTCCGGCTCCGTCTCCTCTGCCGCTGCTGCGGCGTGTTCCAGCCACTGCTCTCCACCCATCGGTGTGGTTGGGGTTTCCACGACCTCACGAACTGTCCGCGTAGGCGCTTACTGCCCGCGGTGATTCTCTGCACATTAAAGCACCAATTGAACCCGCACCTGAATCCAGCCTCGTTGTACCCTAACAACACCTACTTGAAAAGATTATTATGTTTCACTCATGTTGCTACATGTGCACATAGTAATTGACACGTATGATTAAAATGCTTTAGGCTTGAAGGTCAGGATAAAAACAGCCACAGCTAGCAAATATGTACCACAAGAGATTAATTACAGTATATTTATTTGTACTTGTCTTTATGTGAAGAAAATCTCAATGTCATTGTCTTGATGACAGCTGAAATAATGAGTCTGAGTCTGACAATAATGTAATAAAATACTCATATAAAACTACATGGACCATAAGAAAAACGTCTCGGTTACGTATGTAACCCTCGTTCCCTGAAGGAGGGAACGGAGACGTCACGTCAAAGCGCCAAAGCGCCATGGATGCTGCCCCTCCAGTGTCCTGTGCGAGCCGCCTGTGCCCCTTTTTGGTGTAGGCCGGGGCTCGCAACAAGAAGACCAGTCACTGTTGTCGTAGCACTACCCACTCAGTGAGATTGGATAACACTGGGAAAACGTACCCGTTCCACTTGGAGCAGGAGTGTTGCGGAAGCCCCATCCTACTCGAAGGAGGTTTCGGAAGCACTTACACATATGAACATCCGTTTAGGTGCATATGGAAGATTAGAAGTGATTGTAACCCTCTTGGAAATGGCAGAAGTCTGCCGGGGAAACACAGGCTCTGAGGCTATACCGTGGACTTTACACATATGGGAACCACTTAGGCCTCTACATATGGAACCCAGCCCTCTACCAGTTCTCAAGGATTCATCGGGTGAAGGCCTGGCGCCGGACGTTCTGCCACGTCTGGCTGCCGAGGGGATGGAGGAGCTCGACAGGGTCTACAGTATGGACACTCTGGAGCAGTTTTAGCAAGCCGACGCTAAACCAAACTCTAGTAACGAATCGTCGATCAAAAATGTGTGTAGGTCCCCTACCCTCTTGATGGAGGCCAGCGCAAGCAGGAGCAGAGTTTTCATTGAAAAAAACTTTAGCTCAACTGACTGCAAAGGCTCAAATGGACCCTGCTGTAGTGTTTTAAGCACCAGAGACAGGTCCCAAGAGGGTATTGTAGCGTCTGGACCACTCAAACACACAATATATATTTTGTTAGCTAGATTAACAAATACTCTGTAACACCCCAGGAAGCCGAACAGGCCCCTGGTTCCATGGTAACCCTGACACCCGATACATTTACGACCTCCTGGAATTTAGGTGAAGAAAATCGCTTCCTTGCCCATAGGGAAAATCCACAAGGGAAGGACTTTTCTTTGCTAATTAATTAATAGGAAAACCTTTCTTTGAATGAACACACATGATCCTTCAGGTCATTGGGTATATTATTGTCATCGTCTATTTTGTCTTTGAAATTGTATACTGTTATGCAGGCTTATAATCGAAACACACTCCTGTCAGCTTACATATATATAACTCTACCATGTTTAGTATCTATGAATTCGTATTCGGATGATCTAATTGAGAGTGTATATTG
>NW_015505564.1:824323-825103 GCF_001515645.1 Sinocyclocheilus grahami | reverse complement strand
TGAGTGTTGCTCCTCTTTCTACAGCATAAAGGCCTTATAGTTTATAATTAGATTGAAGCAATTAATCTACACTTTGACTGCATATATACAAGCCTAGCAACCTGGTGGTCATTACTGTGTTTCACTCGCTGAGTGAAATTAAAGGTGTAATACTGTACTTTAGTATTTTACATTTACATATTTGTTTAAACCGGTTTTAACTTACAGTAAACCCGTTTTGTAATTCTGTAAACAAGTGCAAGAAGTTTATTGTTACATTAGAGAAGCACTCACAGAAGTGCTTATTTAATGCAACGAGTCTTGAAAACTGAAAGCACCACATTCTAAAACTGTGGGCAACTTTTTAAAAAAAAATAGGCAGACACTAAACTGCTTGAATTGCACTGGCATGCATTGGTTACCGTGACAACAACTTGTCACAGGAAGCGCAAACTTCACATAGCACAACACGCCATGTTGTAAACAAACCACCTGAAGCAGCTAAGCTAACACGACTTAGCATAGTTTCATCTTAGGCTAAGCTACCAAATAGCTTTAACAATTAGGGCTTAACACTCTTTAATTGAAGATTTTAAATACAGCATGTGTGTATGCAGTGTGAAGTAATTTGATTTTAACCTAATCCCTGGTTTCTGATTTTTCCATTTCTCTTCCTTCTTTTTTTTTCTTCTTCTTTTTCTATGTTTCTCAATCTTCAATTTGTCTCAGCGAATTTAACTATCTTAGATGTATCCTTCCTGAATGCTATTGCTTAGTTACTAGTTAATTAAATATAAATTT
>NW_015505564.1:819891-823177 GCF_001515645.1 Sinocyclocheilus grahami | reverse complement strand
TCATTCAAAGAAGGTTTTCCTATGAATTAATTAGTAGAAAAGTCCATTTCTCCTGTGCATTTGTGTCCCTTTGTTTCTGGAGAAAGCAGAATGAGAGCATTCCACCATTCCACAAGGTTGTAAATGTATCGGGTTACCATGAAACCAGGGTCTTGTTCGGCGTCCTGGGGTGTTATTGTGAAATCCTTTGTCTATGTTTCTCAATCTTCAAATTGTCTCAGCGAATTTAACTATCTAGATGTATCCTTCCTGAATGCTATTGCTTAGTTAAGATGTAATTAAATCTAAATTTAATTACATCTTAACTGTCTATCTTGAGAAGAATCATTAAGGTATTGGGTGCTTTTAGTAACACACTAATCACTAGTGCTGCTATTTGTTCCTAATACCAGATTGATTACCTTGTTTTAATAATAGCAGTCAGCTAATTTTAAATCCATTTACATGTTATGCCCCCTTTGATTTGATGTTCTCCCTGAACCTCAAAAGGAACCAGAGACATTTCTATTTTTGATTTGTTTATTTTCAAACATGTGCCATAATTTTTATGGTGCCCTAAATTTTATGACCCTGTTACACAAGTCATCTAGACAAACACTAGGGCATAACTATCATCCTGAGTACCAAATAATAAGCATAATCTGAATAGAAATGTTCTCCTTTTCCTTCTGCTTTTCCCTTTTCTCTTTCACTTCCTCAGAGATTGAGCCTGTTTGGGGAACCGTCAGTAAATTCTGAGTGATAATTTGACAATAAGAGTAGTCTTAAGTCATCAATCAAAACCCTGTTTACGCCCTTTTCAGCAAAACATATGCTGACCCAAACCTATTTTAGCATTCACACTCTGTTTTGATCTTGCAGTAATCTCTAGCCCTTACTCTCAACACAAGTTTGCCAAAATGTTGCAGATGCTCAGACTAACTGCCCAGAATGCAGACCAAAGAGGGCTGGCCAGGCGTTGTGAGGAACACCCCCTACCCAGGGCCGACGACCACCTACTGAGCCGAAAGCAACTGGACACAGAGAGAAGATTACCTCAGACTCATGACTCAAATGAGAGTTATGGCTACACAAAGCTCACCAAGGTCATCATCTTCCTGGCCCTCAACCTAATGGGATTGAAACAGGAGGTAAATGATCTCAAGCAACAGATCACGGCGGTATCCCACAAGGACCCCAGCAGAATGGAGTTACAGGAGGAAATTGATAGACTTCAAGAGACTCTGATCCAGCAGCTGAACAACACTCAAGACAAGCTTGACATGTTCCGAAGAGAACTCAGGGACTCTTATAGGCTGCGAAAGGAGACGCAGTGGAAGAGACACCCTACTCCAGCATCTTCACTCAGCTGTGCAAACTTCCCCATATGCACCAAGCTACGAAGGGGGGAACCAACACTTTCTGCTTAACAACTCAGCAGACAGAACCATAATACCTCAAGCAACCTCATAATACCTGTTCAGCAGAAATCCTGGCATCCAGTTTATTGAGTGAGGGGACTGTGACGATTTGTTAATCTAATGAATAATTGATTTGTTAAATCAAATAAAAATTAGTGTGTCAGATTGGTCAAGACGCTACATATTTGTACAGTGTTCCAACTTTTTTGGAATTGGGTTTGTAGTTTGAATGCGCCTTCCTACAAGCAGTAAGAAGTTTTCAGTGCTAATTCACTTCACAGACCCGTGCGTAAACAAAGAATTGCGTGTAACTAACGCTAACTCTTAAGCTAAGCCCTTTACCTCAACTGCTAGCTGTTAGCATCTGGCTAACGCTTAGATAGGCGTGTGAAGTGTAACTTTCTAACCAGACCTCTCTCTCCCTCTCTCTCTCCGTCCCTCCTGGTGTCACTTCCTGTTGATGCCATCACAGGTCCCTGTGGGACCCACCCACATACTGGGTTTTCCTTGTGTTATTGTTTATTTTTGTTTTGACTTTATTCTACCTCTTTTTAATTTTATTGCATTTACTTACATTTGTTTAGCACAAATGTACCAATTCAGCTAAATTGATTTGTATTAAAATTGAGATTTAATAAAATCAAATTTTTATTTTTTTTTATTTTATTTTATTTTATTTATTTATATTTTTATTTACTTTCCCTTTTAATTTCCTACAGCTCTTAGGACCCCTTTTTTTATTTTATTCATTTTTTTTTGTTGTTGTTTGTTGTGTTTTACTTTTACCTTATTTTAGTATTTTCACCATCACCATCGTCGCTTTTGGATAGGATTACAGTAGTTCTAGCAACTGTCGTTTCCTTAACGAGTTATACAGGTTATTAGTAGCATAATCCCTGTTTCCTCTCTACTTCTCCTCACGCCTCAGTGCCAGGCCTAATACGTTGAAGGGCAGCTACCATTGCAACACAATGTAGGCTAACATAAAACTAGAAACAATTCCCACTGTTTCTTTTCCTTTTGACGAGGTATTTGGTGGGTCCCTGCTAGTTTAGCTAACAGCCTAACCCTAGGATTATGAAGTCTATTGCAGCATCACACACAAGTGAAACCTGCTTAGCCATATCTCTTAAAAAAAAAACTAAAATAGGGAAAAATGGTCCTCTTTTTTTTTTTTGAGTTCATCTTATTTTATTTCAGTTTCGTCATAGACTAGCTGCCTCCCACCAGCTAGTCATACCTTACACGGCCTACACAGCCGTTCCCCTTAGAGATAGTTTAACACCTCTGTACGTACCTGCATTTGCCTTGTGTCTCTCTCTCTCTGGTGTTCCCACAAGTGTGCCAGTATGTCGCAGACATTCCACAGACATCCAGCCCTGGCAGCTCACCAGGACCACCTGGACACTCAGTAGAGCACTGTAATGGACATCATTCAGCTCAAAGCAGCCAACGACCTGCCATGGCAAAGAAAGGAACAGCGAGACTGCGACATAAGCGAACACTTGACCAGCATCATCCTCTCCTCGGCCCACACCCTCAAGGGCCTCAGACAGGAGGTATATGAGCTGAAACTGCAAGTCACAGAATTCTACAGAGAACTGACACCTGCTCAACGAGAGAAAGCACAGAACGGATGCAAAGAACCTCACAGAATGGTGCGACAGAAAGAAATCACCAGTCTTCACAGAGGCTCTAACAGCTGCTAAACACCAGGCGCCGCTGGAAAAAGCCATCACACAGGACTTGAAAACAGAACTTTCACACAAAGTCACTCTTAAGACAACTTATGTGGAACTAAATGAGAGAGACACCACATCTAAGGCCTTACAAGGCCACCTGCATACAGACAGAGCTGAGGGCCAAACCCTGACTCAGCAATTAGA
>NW_015505564.1:805835-813321 GCF_001515645.1 Sinocyclocheilus grahami | reverse complement strand
TTCAGATTGCATCAAGCCTTTCTTTCAGACAGACGAGACTTGCAAGTATCAAACTTAGTCTTATTAATTGATATATTAGGTATCAGTTGCACCTTTTTACCAAGGTGTGTTTGAACTAAGAATCTGATGTTTCCCTCAGGTGTAGATCTGCTGAATATGCAAATGGGTCTCTAACTTCATATTCTTATTTCTCTTCTCTTTACTGTGTTAAGCTTTTAACCCTTTCCTATACAAACTGTGTGTGTGTGTGTGTGTGTGTGTGTATGTGTATGTTAGACCAGTTTATGTGTTTATGTAGGATGTTAGACCAGTTTATGTGTTTATGTAGTATGTTAGACTAGTTTAAGTATTTATGTAGTTAATAAAACCTTACTTGTATCACACTTGACGTGGTTCATTGTTTTCTCATAACTGGAGTCACTTAATCATGCAGATTTATGCTACAAGCTTTTGTAGAATTGTACAGTAAGAAAGTTATTTCCCTTAACCAGGAAATTAACGTTCTTAGAATTGACAAGACAGTTGACCCTGAGAGGTCAGCTAAATATCTACAGCGGATCTAAAATATTCATAATTAATTATAACTAGTTATGGTTAATTATTCATATTTCCCATGAGCTGATTCGTTACAGTATGGAAGGGGGCCGGGGAGGATTTAACCTTCTCGCCCCCCTGAGGAACCTGATGACCAGGTCATGCTTCCCTACCGACTTCCCTTCCACTGGGTAATGGTTAGCAGCAATCGCAGCGACATAGACTTTAAGGGTGGAGGGAGACAGCCTTCGCTCCAACACTTGCGGCAAAAAGAAAAGCACAACCCTGATTGGGCATTTCCGGGGGTCTTCTCAGTGAGAAGAACACCACTCGACGAACAGGTTCCACTTCAAAGCGTAAGCGTGTCTCGTAGATGGTGCTCTCAGAATTTGAATGGCATGAAGTGACCTCAGAACCTTCCGACTCCAAAGGAGGAGGTGGCAGGCGAGTTGTGACATGTGATGGGAGCGCAGACCACCTAGTCGGTTGATGTATGCAGCGGTCACCCTGTTGTCCATTCGGACCAGCACGCGCTTGCCTCATAAGCGCCCTTTGAGACGGTTCAAGGCAAGGCACACCGCTAACAACTCCAGGCAATTGATATGCCAGAGCAGTTGCGGTCTACACCCTCTGCATGCTTGTTGCACGTGGCCTCCCAGCCGGTGGTGGAGGCATCCGTGTAAACCACAGCAAGCATGGAGACCTGTTCTAGGGGCATTCCTCCGCAACTTTCGTGAGACACGGGGAGACAGGGACAGCCCGAAGGGCAGGACCTTGTGCTGGTATGCACGTCCCTCGAACGCGAACCGCAGAAATGGTCTGTTGCACTGAAGGATCGACACATGAAAGTACGCGTCCTTCAGGTCGATCGCTGCAAACCAATCTCAGGGATGGATGCACCCGAAGATGCATTTTCTGTCATAACCCACCGCCTTTCTTGGGTACAATGATGTAGGTGCTGTAAAACCCCGTATTCGGCTGGAGGGACCGGTTCTATCGCATCCTTCACCAGTAGGACTGTGATCTCCGCACACAAGACAGTAGCATCGGCCGCCTTATGGATGTGGACGCCAGTGAATGCCACTGAACTTGGGGGGACGCCGGGCGAACTGAATCGCATAGCCAAGGCTGATGGTCCGCAGAAGCCAGCGAGACGGGCCGGGTAGCGCTAGCCAGGCACCTAGATACCGTGCAAGCGGAACCAACGGAACCACCACCGTACCCGCAGTGGGCCAGCGAGGTGGAACGCAGGGACCCAACTCGGGAGAGGTGCATTCACCATCCCCTAAAGAGCAGCTTCCTCCCTCTCTGGGTTGCTCATCCCGGGGCCTATTGCTCTTCCGCTCACCACCAGGTTTGACGGGGGCCTGGACGGGTGGGGCGGCCTGCCTACGCCCAACTCCACGGCACCACTTGCTCGAGGCTGCTGCGGATGCGGCAACGAGCAGGCTGGAGTGCTGCGGCCAGCAGACGGGTGCTTCAGCGTCGCTGAAGAGGCCAGTCTGGGACACAGGGGCATTAAGGAACCGAACTTTGACGGTGTCCCTCATGTCGACCAGACACAGCCAGAGATGGTGCTCCTGGACCACAAGTGTGGACATCGCACGACCCAGAGAACTTGCGGTGACCTTCGTCACTCAGAGCGCGAGGTCAGTAGCGGTTCGGAGCTAATCGCATAGCCAAGGCTGATGGTCCGCAGAAGCCAGCGAGACGGGCCGGGTAGCGCTAGCCAGGCACCTAGATACCGTGCAAGCGGAACCAACGGAACCACCACCGTACCCGCAGTGGGCCAGCGAGGTGGAACGCAGGGACCCAACTCGGGAGAGGTGCATTCACCATCCCCTAAAGAGCAGCTTCCTCCCTCTCTGGGTTGCTCATCCCGGGGCCTATTGCTCTTCCGCTCACCACCAGGTTTGACGGGGGCCTGGACGGGTGGGGCGGCCTGCCTACGCCCAACTCCACGGCACCACTTGCTCGAGGCTGCTGCGGATGCGGCAACGAGCAGGCTGGAGTGCTGCGGCCAGCAGACGGGTGCTTCAGCGTCGCTGAAGAGGCCAGTCTGGGACACAGGGGCATTAAGGAACCGAACTTTGACGGTGTCCCTCATGTCGACCAGACACAGCCAGAGATGGTGCTCCTGGACCACAAGTGTGGACATCGCACGACCCAGAGAACTTGCGGTGACCTTCGTCACTCAGAGCGCGAGGTCAGTAGCGGTTCGGAGCTCTTTCAGAACTTCTGGATCGTGACCACCCTCGTGCAGGTCCTTCATTGCCTTGGCCTGATTGTGATGGCTAAGGCCACACTTAATAATTGGGCTAGTTCATTTAAATCGTTCTAGTTTTCTTTTTAATTAATTTTATTTCTTTGTAGGATAAATTGATTTTGGTTTGTTTAAGGGATTAATTGTTTGTTTGCTTTTTTATAAATTTATATGTAGTTATGTTGTCTCTTTAACATGATTTACCCAAAACATTGTGTTAGTGGTGCATGTTGTCTCTTATGCGCGCATTAAAGATCAAAGAGCGAGACAACAATTCATTACTAGAGTGCACGCTAGTTAATTGAATAAAACCACAGCTAGACAAGATTTGGGTTAATATTTTCTTTATTTAATTGTTTGAATGATTGTGTATCTTACCCGTTGTTCTGCCAGGATCCATGACTGCAGCATGGAACAAAGGTGTGTTATTAAAAGGGCGCGGCATTTCCTGATGTCTTTTATATCCTTTGCAAATTTTACGGAAGAACCCTTACAAGATGGTGGCAGCGGTGGGATCTTGTCCAGAAGGAGGTCGCTAGTAGAGAGCCAAGTGCTGAAAGAATGGCACCCAAGAAAGCAGTGCGCTCAGTTGTTCCTGCTGACGTTGAGATCGTACCAGATGAGGGAGAGATACTGACGGAGGATGCGACAGGTGCGGCTGGCCATATGTCTGACGAAGAGTCAGAGGGTGATGTGCTGGAGCTTAAACGGATGTTTCAACGGTTTATGCGAGATCAGCACGAGAGAGATGCACGTCAAGCACAAGAGGCAGCTCGACAAGACACGAGATGGAAATCTCTACAGCATCAGTTCCGTCTACTCCAAGATGAAGTCAGCCAGCGAACTTCGTTGGAGGATTTGCGAGACAGGGGAGCCGCTGAGCCAGAGGAATCACCGAGAGTTTCTATTGGCTCCCGTAATATGAGCCATGGATATGCGCTGCAGGAACCAAAGATGCAACAACTGTGTGAGTCGGATGACATCGAGCATTATTTAACGACGTTTGAACGGATTGCTGAGGTGTGCCGATGGCCGAGGGAAGACTGGGCCATTAGACTCATCCCGTTGCTGACTGGCAAGGTGCGTAGCGCATATGGGGCCATGGATGTCGCAGACGCAATTGATTACGCGCAGGTAAAAGAGGCTATCTTGAAGAAATATTCCATCAACCATGAAACGTATCGACAGAGATTTCAGGCTATGGAGGTATTGGAAGAAGAGACCCCTAAAGAGCTGTATGTTCGACTGAAAGACTTATATCAGAAGTGGGTGAGACCGGCAGGGAGAACGAACCAGGAGATCGGAGAAATAGTTATCCTTGAACAATTCCTGTGGATGCTTAGCCCAGAATTGCAGACGTGGATCAAAGAACACAGCCCCTCTACAGCCGAGGAGGCGGCATGTCTAGCTGATGTTTTTGTGGCAGCACGGCGTAGAGCTGAGCCCTGGAGTTTCTCCCGCTGGAAGACAGCACGAGATAGGTCTTACCGACGACCGAGTGCAGCATCCCAAGGAAGTAGGTCTACAACCGAGGCAAGTGTAACACGAACTGAGAACTTTGGTGCCTCTGGTTTAGAGACTATTAAGTGTTATAAATGTGGTCAATTAGGTCATAAAAAGCCAATGTGTCCTCAGTTGTCAAAAACACTTACCACATTTGTGGTACATTTGTGTTATGTGCCTCGAGAGACCGTACCTGAACCTGCTAACCTTCCTGTTCCGAATCAGGTGATAAGAATTGTTGAGTTGAATGGGAAAAAAGTCACTGCCTTAATAGATACAGGTTGCACGCAAATCCTGGTAGATTCCGAGCTGGTAGGCCTACCTGAATTATGTGCTAGTAGTGATGCTCCGGTAATAGTGAAATGTGTTCACGGGGAGGAGCGGCAGTATTCTGTCACTGAGGTGTATATGGGTATAGCGAGGCAAACCTATTTGATGAAGGTAGGACTTGCACAGAACTTACCATATCCGGTGATTTTAGGTCATGATTTTCCTGCTCTGATGGAGTTGTTACCTTTCCGAGATACCTGTAATGTAGTTATGACATGGGCTCAAAGTAAGCAGAATGAATGTGATGAAGAGGAAAATCCATTATCGTCTATGCCTTTTTTTGATTCTGAATTGTCTATGAACCAGTGTAAAGTAAGGAAGTCAAGGAGGGAAAGAAAACAGGAGAAATTTAAAAGAACTATAGTGCAGGCTAGAGAACTCAAAGAACCTGAGAAACTGTTGAACGCCGATCAGATTCCGATCCCTGAAGATTTGAGGCAGCGGCAGAAAGAGGATACTGAAATTTCAAAATTGTATTCTCAGGTGGTGGAGGCCGCAGGGAAAGGGTCGAATGTATTCATGTTTCAAGGGAGATCTTTTTGTGTCATGAATGACTTGCTGTATCGTAAAATGGGGAATCAATTACAAATGGTATTACCCGTTAGTGTACGTAATACAGTGATGACGTTGGGGCATTCCATTCCGTGGGCAGGACATTTGGGGAGGCGGAAGACGCATTCGAGAATTTGTAAGCATTTTTACTGGTTTGGTATGTCTAAGGACATCGCTGAATTTTGTAAAGCTTGTCCTGAGTGCCAATACAGCGAAATTCGCAAACCCCATAAAGTATCGTTAATTCCCTTACCAGTCATTGATATTCCTTTTCAGCGGCTGGGAATGGACATTGTAGGTCCGCTGGAGCGAAGTAAGAATGGCTATAAGTATATGTTAGTCATTTGTGACTATGCCACGCAGTTTCCAGAAGTGTTTCCATTAAAAAACATCAAAGCTAGGGCTATCGCTTCCTGTCTGGTTCAATTCTTCTCAAGAGTAGGTATTCCGAAGGAAATACTGACCGATAGAGGAACGAATTTCACGTCTCAACTTCTGCAACAGGTGTATCAGCTGTTGGGAATAAAAGGGTTAAAAACAACTCCCTATCATCCTGAGACGGACAGGCTCGTAGAAAGATTTAATCAAACTCTAGTGCAAATGCTTCGCAAATTCGTGAATGAGGTGGGAACCGACTGGGATCAGTGGCTACCATACCTCATGTTTGCTTATAGGGAAGTACCACAGGCGTCAACCGGGTTTTCACCTTTCCAGCTGATGTATGGCCACGAAGTGCAGGGACCATCGTCCCTGGTGAGAGAATTGTGGGAGGGGAATTCGGGGACGTCAACTAAAACTAATATAATCGATTATGTGTTAGCTATGAGACAAAAATTGCAACAAATGACCGAATTAGCTTCTGCACATTTAAGAGAAACACAGAAAAAACAAAAGACTTGGTATGATAGGAAGACAAAGTCGCGATCTTTCGAGCCAGGTCAAAAAGTTCTAGTGATGCTTCCGACATCCGGAAATAAACTTCTGGGTAAATGGCAAGGGCCGTTTGAAGTAACTAAAAAAATAGGAACAACTATGAGATCGCGACCCCAGGACAGGCACGAACACATCGGGTGTTGCACATAAATTTGTTGAAGAAATGGTACTCGCAAATGAGAGCACAGTCGTTAACTTAGTCAGGCTGGTTAAGGATGAGGAAGAGGCTGAAGAACAATACTTACCGGGTAGTCAGCCTTCGCCGCCTGTTGATTTGAATCATCTTTCTGTAGAACAGTGAGGTCAACTTCAGCAATTATGTGATCCAGAGTTGTTTAAGAATCAACCAGGCTACACCACACTGATAAAGCATAGAATTGTGCTTAAAGAAAAGGCTCAGCCGAAACGAATGAGTTACCGCATCCCTGAACGCTTGCTGACTGCTTTTGAAGATGAAGTAACATTGATGCAACAAATGGGTATAGTGGAACCATCAAAGAGTGAATGGTGTAATCCGGTGGCATTGGTGCCAAAAAAAGATAATACCCTCAGGTTTTGTATCGATTTTCGTTATTTAAATCCTGTCTCTAAATTCTATTCATATCCTATGCCTCGTATTGAGGAGTTAATTGAAAAGCTGGGTAAGGCTAAATTTATCAGTACCATCGATTTAAGTAAAGGGTACTGGCAGGTGCCTCTGGACTTGGAGTCTCGAGAGTTGACCGCTTTCCGTACACCAAGGGGGCTAATGCATTTTCGGGTGTTACCGTTTGGGCTCCACGGAGCACCCCCGACTTTCCAAAGATTGATGGATATGGTATTGGATGGTTTAGGAGAATTTGCGGCGGCTTATTTAGACGATGTGGTGATATTCAGCACCTCGTGGGAGAATCATCTTCACCATCTTCAAACAGTCTTCCAACGAATTAAAGATGCCGGTTTAACCATTAACCCCGCAAAATGTTCCTTAGTTAAAACCGAGACGGAGTATTTGGGGTACACATTGGGGAATGGAGTAATTAAGTCGCAAGTGCAGAAAGTACGGGCGATTCAGTCAACAAAGTGCAATGGACCGTACCCGCAGAAAAAGCATTCTTTGAGTTAAAAGGGGTGCTGAGCGATGAACCTATTTTGCGTAGCCCTGATTTTGAAAAGTCATTCGTACTTCAAACAGATGCGTCTGAATTAGGTTTAGGAGCGGTCCTGATGCAGGAACAGAATGGAAGAAGGCATCCTGTGGTGTATTTGAGTCGGAAATTATTTCCCAGAGAAACTAGGTATTCTGTGGTGGAGAAAGAATGTTTAGCTTTGAAATGGGCTCTTGACTCGTTGAAATATTATTTGCTGGGCCGAGATTTCATTATCGAAACG
>NW_015505564.1:797393-805168 GCF_001515645.1 Sinocyclocheilus grahami | reverse complement strand
AAGGCTAAATTTATCAGTACCATCGATTTAAGTAAAGGGTACTGGCAGGTGCCTCTGGACTTGGAGTCTCGAGAGTTGACCGCTTTCCGTACACCAAGGGGGCTAATGCATTTTCGGGTGTTACCGTTTGGGCTCCACGGAGCACCCCCGACTTTCCAAAGATTGATGGATATGGTATTGGATGGTTTAGGAGAATTTGCGGCGGCTTATTTAGACGATGTGGTGATATTCAGCACCTCGTGGGAGAATCATCTTCACCATCTTCAAACAGTCTTCCAACGAATTAAAGATGCTGGTTTAACCATTAACCCCGCAAAATGTTCCTTAGTTAAAACCGAGACGGAGTATTTGGGGTACACATTGGGGAATGGAGTAATTAAGTCGCAAGTGCAGAAAGTACGGGCGATTCAGTCAACAAAGTGCAATGGACCGTACCCGCAGAAAAAGCATTCTTTGAGTTAAAAGGGGTGCTGAGCGATGAACCTATTTTGCGTAGCCCTGATTTTGAAAAGTCATTCGTACTTCAAACAGATGCGTCTGAATTAGGTTTAGGAGCGGTCCTGATGCAGGAACAGAATGGAAGAAGGCATCCTGTGGTGTATTTGAGTCGGAAATTATTTCCCAGAGAAACTAGGTATTCTGTGGTGGAGAAAGAATGTTTAGCTTTGAAATGGGCTCTTGACTCGTTGAAATATTATTTGCTGGGCCGAGATTTCATTATCGAAACGAATCATAAAGCTCTGAAATGGTTGAATAGGATGAAAGATATAAATTCTCGCTTGACACGATGGTTTTTGTCTATACAACCCTTCCGCTTTACAGTGAAGCATCGTCCGGGGGTCGAAAATATAGCGGCCGATTTTCTTTCTCGCTCACCGTGCGAGAATGCATAGGTGGGGGGAAATGTGATGGCTAAGGCCACACTTAATAATTGGGCTAGTTCATTTCAATCGTTCTAGTTTTCTTTTTAATTAATTTAATTTCTTTGTAGGAGAAATAGATTTTGGTTTGTTTAAGGGATTAATTGTTTGTTTGCTTGTTTATAAATTTATATGTAGTTATGTTGTCTCTTTAACATGATTTACCCAAAACATTGTGTTAGTGGTGCATGTTGTCTCTTATGCGCGCATTAAAGATCAAAGAGCGAGACAACAATTCATTACTAGAGTGCACGCTAGTTAATTGAATAAAACCACAGCTAGACAAGATTTGGGTTAATATTTTCTTTATTTAATTGTTTGAATGATTGTGTATCTTACCCGTGGTTCTGCCAGGATCCATGACTGCAGCATGGAACAAAGGCGTGTTATTAAAAGGGTGCGGCATTTCCTGATGTCTTTTATATCCTTTGCTAGGAATTATGGGAAATGTAGTTTGGGTACCATATGGGTTTGGATTGTTTGTTCATTTGAATGTGTTATTATAAAGGGCATTCTTTCCAGTTTATTTTATTATTGCTTTATGGGGAATGGAATTTCATATGTTTATAGAGTTTATTTGTATATATTATATATTTATTGTTTGATATACGGTTTGATGTATCGAATTGGGACCCCTTGTAATTATAAAATGGTTTGATCTGTTTGTTAAAAGGGTGTGATTTTCCTATGGCTGAGGTTAGTTCTGGTGAGGGATCCCTGGAGAAACATCTGAGGCCCAGAACTGAGTAATGTGCTGATATTGCATGTATCAGTTAGTTTTTGTTCTCTTGGTTTTCCTGCACCTTTGTGATCAGTACATGAGTATGGCAGGTAATAAAATGGAAATTTGAAGACTCTATGAATGCCTCCTGAAAATTTTATGGAAGAACCCTTACACTGATGAACCTGCAGTAACGCCATAGCGTGTAAGGCGCATGCAGCTTCTCCACAAGCCGTATAAGCACCGCGGGTCAGACCAGACGAATGCCTACAGGCCTGGGAGGGGAGCGATGGGTTACCCTGCCAGGAGGAGGCGGTCTTAGGACACAACTGCATCGCCACCGACCGCTCCACCGGGTGGATCACCGTTTACCCCCTTGCTGCACCCTCGTCGAGGGTGGTGAGGGAGGAGGAACCAGCAGGTCTGTTTTCCGGCAGTAAAAGGTGTTGTCCATGACCTGGTGAGCTCATCATGCACCTCCGGGAAGAAAGGCACCTAGGCGGGGCGATGAGAACCAGTGCGAGCCACCCCGAGAAACCAATTATCCAACCTTGAGGGCTCGGGATGCGGTGGAGGTTTCCACTCGAGCCCTACCCTCTCAGTGGCCCGGGAAAGCATAGCCGGCATCTCTGGATCCGATTCAGGCCTTGCCAACATCTCGGAGGGCGGCAACGCAGCTGAATCTTCCTCTCCAGAGAGCTCTCCTCCGATGTAGTGATCAACATACGGTCATCGGGAGGAGCACCGAAGGACACCGCTGGTACGCTCTTTGAAGAGGGCCCAGCGCGTTCCTTTGGCGGCTCAACTGGTTGCGAAGCGCTAGAGGAGCAATGGTCCCCCGAGGATTGGTTCCCTGAGGGGTTTGCCACCACTGTAACCCTCAGACCACCCGCGCTACTGTCCGAAGTAGTCCTCACCTTGCTGCCACCAGGACAAACACTAGATTGAGGCAGAGGCAACGGAGCTCCGTCCTCCTGGAGAAACGGAGCTTGGCCCGCAGCTCCGAGATGGTCATCTTCCCGCAATGGGAACATGACTCATCCGCGAACGCCACCTCAGCGTGTTTAATACCCAGACATGTGAAGCAGCGATCATGTCCATCACCCGGTGCCAGGTAACTACTGCATCCAGAAACGCACGGGTGAAACGGCATCTTTAAAAAGACGAACCATCGTCTTTACAAAGATGCACCCATGTAAGCTCTTTTAGAGAAACAGGCTCTTTCAGGGAAATGCTCTTTTAGGTGCTGAGACGCGCAGGGGAAATGGCCACTTGCAATGGTGAAATGGTGTCTGCCAACACAAGAAGCTCCCTAGAGTGCGCTAAACTCGTCACACACGAAGCAGTTGGTAGGAGCAGAACGATGTTGTCGCTCGGCTCCGAAGCGAAAAGCTGGCATGTGTTGCACCAGCTGCCTTTTTATGCTCACGCTGTGATCAGCGGCAGCTTGATGCAATTATCGTGCATTGGCTATGTGTTTTTTGAACCTTAAACCGCATAAACACATTTCATTACACCAAATAAACAAAATACCGTTCTTTTTAGCAGCATCTTATGACCCCTTTAAGATTTTATAATATGTGATTTTAAAATGGAATTGATAACAGACAGATACATACCTGGTGCACAACTGGTTTCTACTTTTATAAGCACAATCAATTTTATTTTATTTCAGACATACATTATTAAAGCCAAACAATTGATCACTTTGGCTGAACACTGTAGCATCGTTGCAGTAATCAAAAAAGTATTGTCTTTAAACGAATAATGGCTCTCTGTCTGTATTTTTCCAATCCACATTTACAGACTATCCTGCAACTCTGCATCTTTTCCACAGAAATATGATTTTCCATGTTTTTGGAGTGATATTCTTATATCAGTAGTAATGAGTATTTGACGTCAGATACAGAGACATTAGTAAATCCAGTGTATGTGTGTGTGTGTGTGTGTGTGTGTGGTAGAGAGTGAGAGAGACAGAGAGAGATTAGAGGTAATACATATTGTTGGATGTCTCACCTCGCCATCATTGAGGGATATTTGAGGATTATGATTACAGAGTGTCACAACCCGACTGGATCTTCTGCCCTGGGCTTCAGTACACAAAGAAACACAGAAAAATATCCCACAATCCTCTCTGCTGTCCTACCAGCCCACAGTAATGCTGTCAGCACAACACGGCTTCAAAACTAGCTGTGCTGGTGAAAAAAAAAAGAGTAAAGTTTGAATTTGAGTTTTTGGATTTAAACACCACCTCTCTGGAGAGTGTTAGTATGCTGGAAAACAATCGGCGGGGGCGGGGTGTCTTTTTGACAAAGACGTTTACCACAATAGATTAGTTATTTTACATTTTACCTTTTATTTTTACTTTCTTGTAATTTTCTTGTCCTGTAATCTGTATCAGTCTACAAGCATCTGGAGCTGAAGGAGACTCATACTCAGCTGAACTCTGGACAGACTTCAGACTGCAGACAGACTGCTTTGATTTAATAAGAAAACTCCTGAAACACAAGCACATTGTGGCCTGATGTTTATGTGAAGTACAGCAGTCCATGCTTCTGTGTGTGTGTGTGCTGAGGGACTGGGGCCTTTGTAGGGGCCTGAGTGGATACTGTATGTGTGTGTGTGTGTGTTCAGCTCTCTGTGTGTGTTTGTTGAGGGGAGGGTGATGAATATTAAGGGTCTATTGTAATGAAAATCCTGCTGGCCTTTGGAGAGAGAGGCTTTAAAGCTGTAGCCGTAGGGACTTCCATCTGCCATACCGTCAGCCCTCAAAGACACACACACACACATCGTCAACTCGCTCCCTTTCAAACACACACAAATACTCAAAAATCAGCCTAGCTCTCACACTCTTGAACACATGTAAACTCCCGTACACTCAAGCACAGTCCTTATTACTGTCAACTCACACATTTAGAAACAGTGGGAAGGGTGGTGTTGTGGTGGAAGGACCCTGTTTTTGTTTTCTATTTGTTTGTGTATTGGTGACAGTTTGATGATGTGCATAAACAATATGACAACATCAAACTACTTGTACATATTGGGGAGAATCTCATGAAACATTAACTGCATGAGATCATATTTAAGAAAAAGAAAGAAAGAAAGAAAGAAAGAAAGATAAGTATGCTGCTTATCGTCTTATATTGATTTTTCCGTTCTGCTGGTTCGTCTGGTCAGAGGAGAACTGGCCCCCCGACTGAGCCTGGTTTCTCCCAAGGTTTTTTCTCCATTCTGTCCCCGCTGGAGTTTTGGTTCCTTGCCGCTGTCGCCTCTGGCTTGCTTAGTTGGGGACACTTCATTTCCAGCGTTATCGTTGACATGATTGCAAAGATATTATTTAAACTGAGCTGGATGTTGACATCACTGAATTCAATGATGAACTGTCTTTAACTGAAAAATGAGTGTTTACTGTTGTCATTTTGCATTATTGAAACTATTTTCCTAATTAATGCTGTTCAGTTGCTTTGTCACAATCTGTATTGTTAAAAGCGCTATATAAATAAAGGTGACTTGACTTGACTTGACTGCTAAAAAACCGCCTATTTTAGAACCATTAAGAAATGTTCTATTTTTATTTTCATTACAATTAAGCTCACTTTCTCCCACTAATTTTTAGTAATGCAGTGCATCTGGATGTTTTATCATTTTAAATTATCATTACTCTAAATGCTGATTTTAATTTCATGTAATACTTCCATTTTTACTGTACTTCATTAAGAAAGTAAATTATAAACACTGTTATTCACCTCTAAACCCACCACAGTCTATTCCACTGCCACTTTCATCTGTATCCTCCACATTTATGTGCACTTTTATCCTCGCTCAAGGTTTATTAGGTGTATTTTTGTGTAAAATGAAGTGATGAGAAGCACAGCTCATCCATCACACCCGTCTTTCCAGTAGATGACCGTGGTTCACTACATTACCTGTTGTGATGTGGTCAGGATGGTCCTGCGCGGCTGCTGCTGATGCTGTAGAATCGCTCATCCCTGCAGAATCTGCATTCGCTCTAGAGAGATCTCTGCTGTTCTCCCCTTAATGCTCCTTCACCAGACATCTTTCGAGCTGGACCTGTGGCCCGTGTGCAGTGCATGCTGGGACCGGGGAGATGGAGTGTGTCCATTGTGTAATGTGGTATTATGGGAAGTATGTCTGTAATGTGGCGTTAGAAGGACCCTCGGCAGAGTACAACTATAACCCGATCGTGCAGACACACTGGGGTGCTGATGGTTGCGCCTTCTACTGTGACACATCTTGCCAGTGCTCATGATATGTGTTCATATGAAGAGTTTCATAGCAAGCTAAAACTTCAGCATGTTATAATTTACTATATTAAGTATGTTATTGTAAGTAACAGTATTATATTAGTATAACATATTTTAATACCTTTATCTTTATCTATATTAATGTATATACTATTTTATCAGCTTGTATATTTCCTGGGAATCTAACATGTGACCATGGCATAGTTATAGGAGTATATATATTTTTATTTAAAAAAAATTCAAAATTGGGTTTTCTATTTAACGGACAGTATAGTGCTGCATAAAAATAAGCTGTTAACATAATTATTTACTGAAAATTTGTGTCTTTTTTTGGGGTGACCAATAAAGTTTTTTTTTTTTTTGGTCAGTAATACTGTTTTTAATATATTACTGCTATTTTATATGTTTTAAAATTTATTTTTTTAAGTGATGGCGAAGCTGAATTTGGAGCAGCCATTACTCTAGTCTTTAGTGTCACATGGTCCCTTCAAAAATCACTCTAATATGCTCAGGAACCAATTCTTATTTTTAATGCTCTAAACAGTTGTGCAGTTTGTTTGTTTGTTTGTTTCTTTCTTTCTTTGATCAATAGAAATTTTAAAAGAACAACACTTATTTGAAATATAAATCATTTGTAACATTAAAAAAAATGCATTTACTGTAAATTTAATCAATTCATCGATTTAATGTGTCCTTCCTGAAAAAAAGAATACATTTCTTCCAAAATAATAATAATAATAATAATAATAAATAATACAAAATCATAATAATCATAATAATTCAACCATCTCATTGACCCCAAACTTTTCAACAGTAGTGCATATTGTTTTTACATTATCAAATGTCATTCAAAGCTGTTTAACTTTACAACTGCGGCTTTTACAAAGCCACGCAAAAGCTGTGCATTACACTGATTTCACCACAGTTTTTACTCTGTTTTGCCTCATACCAAATTAAACTCCTTTTAATAACGTAAAATCTAAGGCTCCTAATCACTTTGGCCTACCACCCCTTTATATTTCTCATCTCCCCTCCTGTTTGTTATATACAGATACTTTTTACCACCCAATCAATTCCTAATGTATTAAAACAAGTCCTAACCTATAGTACAGATATGTTTTTGTTTTTTTAGTAAGATTTTCTTCAAAATGTTAGTTCAACTTTCAACATGTTTATAACCTGCAACCCAAATGCGAACACATCTGGTGTTACACAGTAATGCAGTTGGGCATTTTTATTATTTTTTCCCCTTGGTTTGAGCATAAAATTAACTTAATTGTATTAGGTTTATGCTTGAAAAAGGCCAATTGAATAAAGAAAAAAGAAATTAAAAAGAAAATCCAAGACATTTATTATTTTTTTCTGAACACAACGTTTTCTTGTTAGCCATTTTCCCCTGTTTTAAGAAGATTTTGATGTAAATAGTCATTAAAATTGATTGCAGTGTGTCTCTTTCTGTCCTCCACTCCCCTCTCGTTTCCATCTTCTGTCTGTCTTCAGATCATAAGTGTTGAGCTTTGACACAAGCCTGCAGGAGTACTGACCCATACAGTCATTAGAGGAGGAATCGCCCCTCTCGCTCTGTGTCTGATCCTCCATCACCGGATAGGATCAAATAAGAGGCAGTTGTGTTTACTTCCTCATCCATCTAATTTCTGTAGCGATGGCCGCGGCCGCCTCATCTCCTTACCACTGCTTAAGCTGCATGGATTCAGAGTCCAGCCTGCGGGCAAACACTCTCAGCACAGCTACACCTAAACGGATTAACCCTCCATACACACACACACACACACACACACACACACACACACACACACACACACACACACACACACACACCACCAGAGGCGCAGCCCCCTTCACACAGCG
>NW_015505564.1:790218-797328 GCF_001515645.1 Sinocyclocheilus grahami | reverse complement strand
ACACACACACACACACACACACACACACACACACACACACGCACATCAGCACAGGTGGAGGCTTCATTACACAGAGTGTGTTAGATGCAACTTCAGACTTAATGCATCATCAAAAAAGTCCAGAAAAAAAAAAACATTCCAGCAATACATGAAGGGACGTGTTTATGGGTATTAGCTCAAAGCTTACCACAGCACTAGCTCAAATAGGATTCCTATATTGGGATACAAACCGACAGATCTCATTTAAAGAGGTATTGCCCTCTGGTATCGGTTCAGTATGTAACATTTAGGCCAGTAGTTGATGCATTATGCAACAAAGAAAACTCCTTGGGCATATAAATTAGGGTGTTTAGGAAATGAGGTGCTCGTGTGAAATATGTGGTGAGAGATCAAATGTCCACATTTATGAAATAAAGGAACACTGTTTTTTTATATTGCCTAATAACCACAACACCTTGTCATGACCTGAAAAAAAAATATTAATCAAAATATTGCAAAATTATCAGATGAAATATTTGTATTAATCCATATGAAACATTTAAAAAGAGTAAAGTAATTTGTGTCTGAAGCACACATGTGTGAACCATGAATAGTACAAATATTAAATAGGCCACTGGAATAAAATAGAATTTATTATTATTATTATTATTATTATTATTATTATTGGTGTTTTATATAATAATAATAATGATAATAATAATAATAATAATAATAATAATAATAATAATAATAACAAGAAGAAGAAGAAGAAGAATACGTTATTATTGTTGTTTTTTCTTGAAGCTGGATGAAGATAAAATGAAAATAAATATAAGGAAAAATAATAATCATGAGATTAATCACAATTAACTTATTTTATTAACTTTAAACTGTTTCTCTACAATAATGATAATAATGATGATAATAATAATAATACTAATAATAATTTATATATATAACATATATAACACAATAAAAATAAAAACATACAAACACTTAAGAATATCCATATTTAAATCACAATAAACAAACAAACAAATGAATAAATAAATAAATAAATGCGTACATACATAAATAAATAAATAAATAAACAAATAAATAAATAAATAAATAAATGTTGCAAGGGGAAGTTTGTTTGTTTGTACTTGTTTGAAAATATGCGTGTGTCACTTTAACTACAACATTTGTTGTAATAAAGATAGGGCAAACATATTTTCAAGTTGTGCTGACTGAGTAGTACTGTAATGTTGTCTAATAAACAACAATAACACATAGTAACTAATAGTTATTAGCAGAAGGTTCACAACAGATGATCACAAGCTCATTCACCCCCTCCAGACTGCATCAAACACTGCTTCCAGAAAATAACTACCCTAACTTGGCTTGATTCAGTCCCCCAGACCCTCCCAGACCCCCTTTAGTGTGATTTTGGTGAGTTCAACCTCTGAACTGAATGCTGGTACTAAAGAGAAGCATGTTTAGGCTAGACCCGACCTGCTTTAACTAGATTGATCACCAATTACGCAAATTAACCTTAAAGTGCCGTCTGCCACAGGAAGTGTTTAACCAATCTATTTACGACCCCAACATACGGCAACATAATTAACTGTCACACATCAGCTGGGTTTAATGGCAATATTAGATTTCTGACATATTAAAAAGCTCATCATCTTGCCAATAATGCAAATAACTATTTAAAAGCTTCCCGCAGCTAATCTGGACAGCATAACCCATGAACACAGCATATCTCTCTCTGCCCGTGTTACCTGCTCTGTAGGTATTTCAGAATGTGATACCCCACTGCAAATGTTCATACATGAAGAAAGGCCTGGGACCAATGTGAGTGAGATTTAGGCAAGTTCATGGAGCTGTCATTTGCCCTGTAAAACCAGCATTGTGTTCTTATTCCATGCTATAATGTACATTCATTGAGCCTTGCCAATTTACTGATTGCATGTCTATATATGTAACCCTGGACCACAAAACCAGTTTTAAGTTGCACAGGTACACTCTAAAAAATGGACGTAAAACAACCCAATAGCTGGGTTTGTCCCTTTTTAAACCAGCGCTGGGTTATATTTAACCCAGCATTTTTTTAGAGTGTGTATTTGTAGCTGTTACGTATCTGGTCCATGAACTTCCGTCTGCTAGCCATCAGAGGTCACCCTTTCCACTTCATTGACTCTCGTACTACACTGTTGCATATCACCCCGGACTACATATCCCATCATTCATTACACTAATTGTACACAGCACTGATTGCACACAGCTGTTTCATATCATTCTCTCACTATTTAACACTCATTCTCACTCCTTTCTAACTGCCGAGTATTGTATGCGATTATCGCCAGCAGTGATAGCTACTCTACAGAGCCCTTGTTAGCTTCCTATCCTAGCCTAGCTTAGCCTAGCCTAGTCTTGCCTTGTCTGTTTTCTCGGTTTCTGATCTTTGCCTGTTTTCCTGGATTTATCCCTTTAGTCTCGCCCTTTTGATTCTGTTCGCCGTTCACTGACCTTTGCTAGCCCTAGGACTATTATTGTGTCTTGTCCGCCATATACCTGTTTGCCATTGTTCGAGCCTGCCTATGTTTCTGACCTCTCTGCTTTAAATAAAGCTTGCACATGGATCCGCACGTCTCACATCTCGTCAGCCCCGTAACAGAATACTCTGCCACACAAGGATCCAGCGGCTTTTCAAGTGGACACTGGCCAGGTATGGACATTGCAAGACTGTTATTAGCCCTCAAACAGGGCACACGATCGCTCGAGGACTATATTCAAGAGTATCTGAACTTTGCTTATTTTTCTGATCTGCCAAACTGTGTCCTCATAGACTTCTTTTGTGAGGGCATTAATCAGCTGCTCAAATCACGTTTAATCCGCGAAGGTCCCCGCTCATCTCTCAGTCAGTTTATGGACTATGCTTTGTTGACTGCTGGTTCAACGTTCACTGTGGGTGTCGCGGAGCAACGCGATCCCGCACTCACTCGTGTAATGGCGGCCACACTAGAGCACGCTCACAAAATGGCGGACACAACAGCGCCCTGTTATGTCACAGCTGCCAATCGTGAATCAAGTCAAGTCACGGTTGATCTTCATGAATCAAATCAAGTCACAGCTGATAGTCATGAGTCTAGTCAAGTCACAACTGATCGTCATGAGTCAAGTCTAGTCACAGTTGATCTTCTTGAGTCAAGTCTAGTCACAGTTGATCTTCATGAGTCGAGTCTAGTCACAGTTGATCTTTATGAGTCAAATCGAGTCACAGTTTATTATCATGAGTCTGGTCAAGTCACAGCTGATCTTCATGAGTCAAGTCAAGTCACAGCTGATCTTCCTGAGCCGAGTTTAGTCACAGTTGATCGTCATGAGTCAAGTCAAGTCACAGCTGATCTTCCTGAGCCGAGTTTAGTCACAGTTGATCGTCATGAGTCAAGTCAAGTCACAGCTGATCTTCCTGAGCCGAGTTTAGTCACAGTTGATCTTCCTGAGTCGAGTCTAGTCACAGTTGATCTTCATGAGTCGAGTCTAGTCACAGCTGATCTTCATGAGTCAAATCGAGTCACAGTTTATTATCATGAGTCTGGTCAAGTCACAGCTGATATTCTTGAGTGAAGTCAAGTCAAGTCACAACTGATCGTCATGAGTCAAGTCAAGTCACAGTTGATCATCGTGAGTCAAGTCTAGTCACAGCTGATCTTCATGAGGCAAGTCAAGTCTCACCTGATCTTCATGAGGCAAGTCGTCTCGGCTGATCTTCATGAGCCAAGTCAAGTCTCAGCTGATCTTCATGAGCCAAGTCAAGTCTCAGTTGATCGTCAGGAGTCAAGTCAAGTCACAACTGATCTTCATGAGTCAAGTCAAGTCTCAGCTGATCGTCAGGAGTCAAGTCTAGTCACAGGTGATCTTTATGAGGCAAGTCAAGTCTCAGTTGATCGTCATGAGTCAAGTCAAGTCTCAGCTGATCTTCATGAGCCAAGTCAAGTCACAGTTGATCGTCAGGAGTCAAGTCAAGTCACAACTGATCTTCATGAGTCAAGTCAAGTCTCAGCTGATCGTCAGGAGTCAAGTCTAGTCACAGGTGATCTTTATGAGGCAAGTCAAGTCTCAGTTGATCGTCATGAGTCCAGTCAAGTCTCATCTGATCTGCCAGAGCCTCGTCACATCTCAGCCATTCATCCAGAGCCTCGTCACATCTCAGCTGTTCGTCCAGAGTCACGTCATGCCTCAGTTGTTCGTCCAGAGTCACGTCACGCCTCAGTTGTTCATCCAGAGTCACGTCACATCACAGCGGATCATCCAGAATCACGTTGCATCACAGCTGATCATCCAGAGTCATGTCACATCCTGTCTGTTACACGCAGATTATCAAGGTCAGCCCTTCGGTATCCAAGGTCCTGAGTCAAGTCAAGTCATAACTGATCTTCATGAGTCCAGTCATGTCTCATCTGATCTTCCAGAGCCTCGTCACATCTCAGCTGTTCGTCCAGAGTCACGTCATGCCTCAGTTGTTCGTCCAGAGTCACGTCACGCCTCAGTTGTTCATCCAGAGTCACGTCACATCACAGCGGATCATCCAGAATCACGTTGCATCACAGCTGATCATCCAGAGTCATGTCACATCCTGTCTGTTACACGCAGATTATCAAGGTCAGCCCTTCGGTATCCAAGTCTGGTATCCAGTGTGAGGTATGCACCGCTGGTGTCTGCACGCACAGCTGGTACCCCCAAATCCACTCACTCTAACCCTTCTGTTCATGAACTCATCCCCCTGTCTGCAGCACTTCCCATATGGGGGGTTGCTTTATGGTGTATCTGGGCCGCGTACTCCACCGCCGATTTGCTAGAGGCAGCGGCACCGGCTATGACATCTCCAGAGGTGGTGGCTTACGCTGCAGAACCTCCCGAGGTAGCGGTGCCCGCTGCTGTGCTCCCAGAGGCCATGGTGTCCGCTGCAGTCTCTTCAGAGGTGGTGGCACATGCTGCAGAACCTCCCAAAATGGCAGTGCTCTCTTCAGCTCCTTGCGTGGTGGTGGCGCCCAGTAACGCAATTTCAGCCTGTCCTGTCACGGCCTATGAACAATTGTCCTGTCTCAACCCGGCCGCAGAGGCTGTCTGTGAACTTACGTCCAGCCCTGAATCAGCAACGGAGGCCGTTTATGAACTCACTTCCTGTCCTGTAACAGCTATGGAGGCCATCTATGAACTCTCTGCCTGTTCTGTTCTGGCCAAGGAAGCCGTCTGTGAACTCTCGTCCCGTCCTGTCACGGCTATGGAGGCCGTCGGTGAACTCTCTTCCTGTCCTGTCACGGCTAAGGAGGCCGTCTGTTAATCCTTGTCCTGCCCTGTCACGGCCATAGAGGCTGTTTGCGAACTCCCTGCTCATCCTGTCACGGCTATGGAGGCTGTCGGGGAATCCTCATCCTGTCCTGTCACGGCTATAAAGGCCGTTTGCGAACTCCCTGCTCGTCCTTTTATGGCTATGGAGGCCGTTGGGGAATCCTCATCCTGTCCCAACCCAGCCAAGGAGGCTGCCTCTGAACACTCAGCCTTGTCTATCAACCCCAATGGTCTGTCTGTCTTGTCTGTCTCTGCTCTCTCATTGTTACAGTCTCCGCCATGGTCTCCTGATCGGTATGGTTCACCGGGGGGATTTCCTGTTCCTTCTGCTCCACCGTGGTGGTTCTCTGCCCCCCCGTGGTGGTCTACTGTCTGGATCTGGTGGTCCTCTGCTCCGCCGTGGTGGTCCTCTGCTCCACCGTGGTGGTCTTCTGCTCTGCAGTGGTGGTCTTCTGCCCCGCAGTGGTGGTCTGCTGTCTGGTTCTGGTGGTTCTCTGCTCCACCTGTACTGCCGGCTCCGCCCTGGCTCTCTGCTCCGCTGGTTCTGCCTCAGTTCCCGGTCTCTCCACTTCCATGTGGACCTGGCCCTCCATCCCTCCCCCTCTTCCGCCTCCACTCCACCGCCCTGAGTCCCCCCTTGGGGGGGGGGGGGGGCTCTGTTACGTATCCGGTCCATGAACTTTCACCTGCTAGCCATCAGAGGTCACCCTTTCCACTTCATTGACTCTCGCACTACACTGTTGCATATCTATCCCTACATATCCCTTCATTCATTACACTGATTGCACACAGCACTGATTGCACACAGCTGTTTCATATCACTCACTCACTATTTAACACTCATTCTCACTCCTTTCTAACTGCCGAGTATTGTTTATTGCGCTCATCGCCAGCAGTGATAGCTACTCTACAGAGCCCTCGTTAGCTTCCTAGCCTAGCCTAGCCTAGCCTATTCTTGCTTTGCCTTGTCTTGTTTGTTTTCTCGGTTTCTGCCTTTCTTGGCCTACTTCCTGGAGCACCCTCACTTGAGGGGGCGAGCTCTCCCATGCCGTACCATTGCAGGGCGGCAGCTGGGATTTTCGCTCGTCAGAGCTCACTGAGCCCTTAAGCACCGAGGGTGGCAGGGGTATCAATAAGCCTCCGTGAGGGCACTGAGGAGGATTGGGCACCGTATACTGAGGTGTTATCCTTTCCTCTCCAGGTGGGCTACCCTCAGGGACCTGACAATGGTAGGACCATTTCGCCAAGGTCCTCTTAGACAAATAACGGTCTGCAGATCCGTTTTCGGTCTAGAAGACCCCAACTAAGAGCATCGCCCCGACCCCCGATCTTTCTGTGGAGGGGTGCGGATTGCAACGCTCTGTTTTTGAGACTGGCGATATGAGGAGCTTTATGGCTTGTGCAGGTCAGCCTGGTATGCTTGTAACACCTACATGGTGTGCAAACATGCGCCAGCCCGACCTACCGCCGTATAAGCTTTCCCAACCAGACTCTATGTAAGCCTAACGGGCCTGGTGGGAAGCTTCGGGGCCTTCAGGAACGATGCTGAGGTTGGGGAGAGATAGCTCGCAAGCGTCTGCTCCACCACTGGCATCGCCCCAGGGGGTCTGAATACTTAGGACCATGTGATATTTCAGTTTTTCTTTTTTAATAAATCTGCAAAAATGTCAACAATTCTGTGTTTTTCTGTCAATATGGGGTTCTGTGTGTACATTAATGAGGAAAAAAAATTAACTTAAATGATTTTAGCAAATGGCTGCAATATAACAAAGAGTGAAAAATTTAAGGGGG
>NW_015505564.1:789259-789987 GCF_001515645.1 Sinocyclocheilus grahami | reverse complement strand
GGCTGTAATACGGGATGAGTACGGTTTCTCCCACGATCTTGACACCTCAGCATGGAGATCGGGGAAAACGGAAGGCCCTCGTCGTGAAGGCTGTGATCTGGATTCAGAACATGCTCGTCTAATTATTTTTAGGACGAGCGTCCTGTTTCCAGGCTGGCCAAACCGCACCGCGGGCTTCCGAACCATGAGAGAGAGAGCCGCGGATCTAGCGGGTGAGGACCGAGAAAAGGACGAGAAACAAACAAACGACACACAAATCGTGTGTATCCCCTGCCGCCAGATATCGTGGGCAGAGAGAAACACAGCGCCTGTAATGCCGTTCGCTCGCCATAGACTTTCTCATTGTTTTATATATATATATGAGTGCTTGTGCGGACAGACAACAGTAAATAGACAGACACATACACAGAGCGCTACTGAAGAGCAGAAGCTGGGTGGTGCCCGGCCGGATGCGCTTTTATGCTTTCTGGTGCTTACGTCACCCTGCTCGTGACGTCTCGCTGCTCCATTGGACGGATTTGACACGTGCTTCAGAACGCAGTCACGCAAGGGCGTTCCCAAAGCGAATCTCGACGCAGCTCGAGTTCCTGAAGGGGAACAAGGCTCACAATGTATAAGCTTTTGTCTAGAAACCAAACATATACTAGATTTAAATGTTTCTCACCAGTCATACAAATATTTTACATTATTGCAGTTTACATAAATTTTTGTTTCTGTGATAATATATA
>NW_015505564.1:775684-789249 GCF_001515645.1 Sinocyclocheilus grahami | reverse complement strand
TATATTTGTTTTTGCTGCAGCACATTACAGCCAGTATCTGGCTGTAAATAAAAGAATGAAGACACAAGATAATGTATTTTACCTAATATTTTCAATTTGATGGGTTAAAATATGTATTATTTCATGATAAGCCACATGGAGTTCTGGTAGGGTTAAAAAAGAAAAAAAGAGATGGCAAATTGTCCACTGATGCACCAGATGATGCACCAGTAGATGTTGTGTGTATGGTTCATGTTGTTCACATTAACAATGGTCAGAATACTGTTCTTTCAAATCAGCCTAAATCGTAATGTTGTAATTTTGTAATAATGTAATGGATTGTGAAAAACATAAAATAAAAATACTGGCATCTGGAACACGATGTGTTAATTTTGGACACTGCTGATTGCGTGAACATTACATATTTACAGCTATTAATGTAAAAGATAAATTAAATATTTGAATTACTGGCCTCGCCTAGCCAGCCAGCCAAAGAAGAAGAAGAAAAAAACATAATTATTGTTGAGCCCTGACATGAGAGCCTTTGTCAAGTAATCAGTGTTAGTCATTTAGCAATGCTAGCTCTGCGGTCCCCATTTTGGGAGTTTAAAGACCCCATGAGTAGTAGTCTGAAAGGTGTTTAGTTTCCATTCCCCTCCTTAATGGCCATACTAGAGTGAAACACTGTGATTTATTAGGTTATAAGAGAAGACATGACTGCTTGTATGGTGAGGGTGTACAGTGAGCATAATAAAGGAAATGTTCAAACTTTCTTTCGTTAGTGTCAGCCACACTGCCCCATTCATCCCATTCTCATTTTCACTGTAAAGAAATGTTCCATACAAAGTCTATTTAACACGTAAAGTGATATAAGGTAGAAAAGTGTGTGGTTTACAGGTTTAATTATTGTATTAGATTTCGTTACACCCAGTGCTCTCGACTAATCGGCCCCAGTAATTGTGGACAGAGGGCAGGTGGGCTAGACAGCGTTTGCACAGGTATGAGAGAAATGTCTTCCCACACTCACACCTGTTTTGCCTGAAGGCCCTGGACCACAGAGACCAATCAAAAAAGACAAGGATGATGGGAAAACGGGGAAAAACGAGTTTGGCCTCTCTTCCAAAGGTGACCACAAAACATCAGTGTCGGTAAGTGATTGATCGCTGGAAAAAGAAATAAAAGAAAGGTATTTGGTTGCTTGGATAGCTATGGTATACTCATTTTTCCTTAAAAGCCACATTTTTTATCAGAAAAGACTAAATGTAATTATATAAGGCTGATTATGATTACCACCAGCAGTGCCACTAGGACTAGAACATGCATATCACCCTGATATGTTTTTATATGAATAATAATTACTAAGAACATTGATATTTTTGTTTATCCTTTTTTGTTTTTGACATTTCTCATTTAGAATATATGCAAATATACTCGTTTTTTTAGAGGTTTGTCAGATATTCATGGGGGATCTCACACCCCAAATAATTACATTTGTTTGTACAAATCTATTGTTCTATTTCTTGCTATTTTTTTACAGTACAGGGAAATTCCAGTTTGGAAATGGATCCTGTGAGTGTCAGTCAGGCCTTGGGTGTCATAGTTCTCTGGTATGTTTAAAGAATGTCACCATCGTACATGGCTTTTGTCACTGAGTGTAACCATACTCTGGTATAAACGTGCGGTAAACACTAGAGTAGCGTAATGAATCCTGCTATTGCTCTGTGTGGAATGCTGCGCTGCGGTAAACCCCTGACATCAATATCTGCCTTTTAAATCTGCCAGCTAACTCTCAGCGGTGGTGTTCAGAGGTGTCACGTATCCCAACTGTTCCCTGCATCCTCCCAGCATCTATTGTCACTCGTTTAAGGTGTTATCTAACCCGCTATTCACTCCAGTAACGCATATGCTGCTCACTTCTTTCCATTTGCCAGGACCACTCGTGTTTCAGGAGACAAGAGGATAGATTTGGGGAGGGAAGGGAGATTTTGTTGGAACTAGCATCATGAGGAGGTGTTTCATATCTAGCGTGAGAAAACACTGTGCTTTTTGCTCTTAGTCACCAGACCTGTATGTGTAAGAGTTAAATACTAACTGTTGACTAACTGTAGCTCCCTGCAAACATTGCTAATTGACTTTTTTATATATTAATAATATTTTAGCATACGGGCAGACTATCACAACGTTTTTATTGATTACAATATTTGTTTTTCCAAACAATGGGTTGATGTTACCTTTTCCATTTTTAGGTCTTTGTGCCAAACAATTCACGGAACAGTGTCATCAGTGATTGTCAGTGTGAATTATGTAATTAACTAGCAAGTAACATTTTATTTATTTATTTATTTTTTATTTTTTTCTCTGAGGCACACACACACACATGATTTCCTCTTTGTAGCCAGCTTTTTAATGGAAAACAATTTTGAGGTTCTTTTCAAACAAACAACCAAATTTGTTTGTTTTTGTTTGTTTTATTTTTCCCCTGAGTAATATTAATTGGATGAAAATGTGTCTCTGTCTAGTCCCAGTCTCCACTACCGTTTCACAATTTAGAATAGTGCATTTATTGTGTGTTACTTGTGCTTATATTTCTTATAAAGACAAAAATCAGACTAAACAAAGTGATTGTGGTTGGTGTGGAGTCACCACTCATGTTCCCTCAATACTTTTGTGTTTTATCACCCTTGTTTCCTCTTTTTTGCAACCTGCCTTATTTTTCTCAGAGCCTGAGAACAAATGGAACGATTAGGGAATCCTTCCCAGCTAATCACACTGTGCCGTGGCCACTTCCGCCTTGTTGATTACCACGGAAACCATTAGAGAGAAGAAAGTGGCGGGATGTTTGATGGTGTCCGGCGGCTCAGGGGAGGTCAGAGAGGGGTGTGTGTGATAGGCCATTTAGTCTTCCTGCTCCCATTACTCGAGCATTTCCTCTATCTCACACACACACACACACACACACACACACACACACACACACACACACACACACACACACACCTA
The DNA here is from genome assembly GCF_001515645.1 of Sinocyclocheilus grahami. Classification (NCBI taxonomy): domain Eukaryota; kingdom Metazoa; phylum Chordata; class Actinopteri; order Cypriniformes; family Cyprinidae; genus Sinocyclocheilus; species Sinocyclocheilus grahami. The sequence continues at coordinate 786,270 of NW_015505564.1, read as the reverse complement.
TAAGACTGGAGCTTCATGCACAGTTATATGATGTGATTATAGAATTTCGGATACTATCTGAGAATGTATCGATGTGTGTGTGTGACAAAATGTTATCAAAAAATTAGTTAAATCATACATATATAAAATATTTTTTTTTAATTGTAAAAATTCAAGAAAGTTTTCAGTTAGTGTTGGGGTGTGGGCTAAGGTCAGGCTGTAGTATTTATAACTAGCTGTATATAAAAAACTAATAGAATTCTATGGAATGTCTCCATTTAGAAAGCTAAGTAAACAAGTATGTGTGTGTGTGCGTGTGTCCAGGAAGGTCAGAGCTTGACCTAGGATTGCCTGGCTGCACGAGCAATGTGTGTGATTGTGTGTTATTACACGTGTATGCACACTTATTGTATATATAGACTAATTCAGTCTATGCTCATTTTGGTTTCTTCACGCTAGTCAAAAAACTGAAGTTTCAGGAAAGAGTCAAATGGAAAGGAGTTTGTTGGTCCTTCACTCCATTACTCGCGCACTCCCACACACACACACACACACACACACACACACACACACACACACACACACACACACACACACATCTAAGTCTGGACACTAATCATTACCATACCACAAACTATTACTATAGCAATAGAGCGCTCGATCGTATTGCACTCAGAACTACCCACAGTGACCTTCATGGGCTATCAGGGATTCACACGCTTTCATGTCAGCTGAACCTGTATATACAGTAATGGTCTAACTTTTCGATAAATAAAATGAAAAATAATTTCAATGTTTTTTTGTTTTTTTTTCAAAATCAATCAAGTAGTCTGTCCCTCCATTGAAAGTAATTCTGTCAAAAGTTCAAAAAGGGATCATCAAAGTAATCCATATGATATAGTCATTTTAATCCAAGTCTTCTAAAGAGATACAGTACTCTGGATGGTAACACTTTATTTTGATGGTTCCCTTTAGACATTCTGTTGACCATTAGCAACTTTGCAACACTACCATTCATTAGAGTATTAGTAGACTGCCTGTTTAATATTTGCTAACACTTTATTTGAATGGTCCCCCAAAAGACCACTGACCATTCTACTGACTATAAGTAGACTAAAAGTATGTAAATTTCTTCTAACTCTATCCTCTTTACTAATACTCTACAAATACTCTAATTAGAGTATAATAAACAGAAAGGTGTGCACCGGGCATTGATACCAGCATACAATAGGCTACATCATGCAATACAACACCATTATTTTGTGTGCTATAATAATATTTGTATAAATTTACGCCATTCTGGATTTTGGCATTTGCTTGTATGGCTCTGAATTTCAAAACACCTCTCAAAATTCTTTTTACGGATGCGAAACACTCAGAAAATTGAACACGATCCGATTTTTTTTTTATGACAGACGGAAGTTTCGGAGGCAGTGTGTAAACGTGATTGACACAAATGTGAGGTCGAATTTATTTTGTAAAGTGTGAAGATTTTGAACAAGAATTTTGTACTTAACCCATGACCTTAACCCATGAACACATTTAAGTTATGCATTTATTTGCAAATAAACACTGATCAACGAACATACATAGATTTCTTCATATATGGTACGAGAAAGATCAACTGTACTTGCTTGACATGCAAGAAGAAACCTCAATGGTTATTGCAGAAGCTCAGACATGTTTGTGTGAACATACTTCACTCTTGTGTATCATCTACACATGCTTGACCTTTAGTTTACCATATTTGATGTCCTCTATGTATGTGAGTTGTAAGCAAAAGCATAGCAATGCCCACCCTACCATCAGAAAATATAAAAATCAAGTTTCTTTTGGGATTTGCTTTTCTATAAAATTCTCAGAAACCCCCTGCAGTTTCATCATGGACCTCTAGGAGCTGGTGAACAAATTTTTCACCCGCAATGCATCTCTCCTCACTTCCCCTATTGTAGTCTGATGTCTCTATGCATTTCTCCACCAACATGCCCACAGTTTACAGCACAGCCCATGGGTATGGTCCCAGATGGCCACACTAGCGTTTGCTCTGTTTGGGGATGATGGGGTGTGATCTCAGTATAAGATGGGTGACATATGCCTCCTCGCTCTGTTTAGGCAACCAGCAGAGAATCATAGCTAATAAATGAAGACGGAATACCACAACAACTCATACCTCCAAAACTATGAGAAGACCATGAATAAATGTGCTCCAAGAACCTCAACTCATGTCAGTCAGTTGGTAATAACAGTTGATAATATTAGCAAAGGTAATAGCATGCCTCTCCACAACAAGCTAAGTGCAAAGTTTACTTTTGAATACATTTTGAACCAAACCTGAACCTTGGGAGCAAGAAGTATAGAAATAGTGATGCAATAGTCACCAGTGTGATTCTCAGGAGACACACAGCACACATCAAAACTTACTTAAATACTTAGAATTTAAGTTGTTTTACTCTATCAAATAAATAAATATATGTGTACTCATTTTTTTTATATATATATAAATAATATGTGTGATATAACGGATATGTGAGCAACTTAATGACAGTGCTGAGATAACCTCAGAATATAGACTCTGGAACAATCATCAGGGAAATTCCTCAAACAGGAGTCATTACCCAGAAACCTGAGCAGCTCTTCATTGTAATGTGAGAGATGATTATAGCTCTTGAAAGCTCTTTTGCAGATCAAGCTACAGCTCCCTTTTGTAGCACCACATTCTTTCAGAAATATGTAAAAATACCAATAGAAAACCATGGACAAATTACTGTTACACTCCAAATGTTGGAGAACCTGATCTGGATTAAGTGAAAACAGACTCTTTGGTTTCAGAAACTGAATCCAGCTTTTGTTCTCTTGTGCTGTGGTTTAACATTTGTTTATGCTGAAACAGTCTACTGTTCATCCGAGGGCTGCAACCCACAACCGTGGAAGAGGAAGTGGAGCTGATCTACAGGTGTAAGGAAAATGGCAAAAAAAAAAAACTACCCTTGGATTTATAGTCATTTAACTCGCTGTTCAATTTCCTGTTTCTATCAGGCTAAAATGTTTCAAAATGTTTTTGGTTTAAGGCTGAGGATGAAAATGTTACTTCTCCAATTTATAACATATTTAGTTTGGAGTTCCCAGTTATGGTTCAGTGAACTTTATCTCATATATTTATCCTTAAAATGTCCTATAATAAATAAAAATATACATCGATTTAAACAAAGTATGATATGTTGCTGAGATCTAATAGAAGACATAAGATTATTAGTTTTTTTTGTTTTTCTCAAGCAAAGATCTCTATTTATTCTTTATTTAATCGCACTATTGTCTGGGAGAACAATTAATAATAAAGAGGTCTCATCTGTCTTCCTGTTCTGATATTTACCCCTTTTCGGTTCCCTTTATCCTTATTTAAAGTGCGTCTTTCCTTTGTTTTTCGTTCAAGTCCTACATTTGCGTTTAATCTGTGGCTGATTGTCTCTTATTGGGGAAGTGCCTCAAGATTCTAACAGGATCAAAACAGCATTTCAGGGAAGAAAACAAATAAAGCACATTGTGTTCTCAGGGCCGTATCACCTCCTGGACGCTGGCAATTTTGCCCTGAATGGCCATGCTCTTCAGTTTTATGTGAATTGCAAATTAATCGTGATTTACAATTGTCAGTGGCCCATGGGATTCAAAACTTTTGCAAGGGTCAAAACAGAGGTTAAATAAAAGAAACCCACCCAGCACGATGGTCTAATCCATGACTCTCAATGAACCAGACAGGAGGATGGAGGAAAGACAGAGAAACAGAGCGAGAGGTCTGTCGTGTAGACTAATTGCGATTAAGATAAGTAAGTGTAAAATAGTTTGATGGTGGTCTTTAATCACTGCCATTTTCTTCTTAAGTGTAATGTGCACCATGTGAGAGCTGGACGCTCAACGTCCCAGAATCAGGGTATTTATGTTTGTCAGTCTCATGTCCGGGGATTACACATTACACTAGATCAGCAACAATATTCCATTATGGTAATACTATCTGGTTCATGAGAAAGAGAAGAGAGATGTTGTTGACCTCTAGGGGTGGTGCGATGGTCCAGCTCATTTAACATGAAGGATGAGCACACTGATTCTAGATGTACTCCACTACTCATCCTCTATATTTAGACTGATACTGTATGGAAACAAGTAAAGTGAAGTAAACTCATATACATAGGTCTTTCCCAGGTGGGTCTTTTTCTAATTGCTGGGCTGATGTAATGCAACTGCAAAACTCATTTATTTTTCTCATTACGGCATTATTTATTTATTTATTTATTGTATTTCTCTTTCATTCTGATAACACTATTAATACAAGATAATAAGTTAGAGGTCAAAATGAGATAATTGTAAGGTCTACTTATCTATATATCTTCTGTCTGTCTCTATGAAGGAAATCTGGATGGAGACACAAAAAAACAAACAAACCAACAACTAGGCACAATAACACGTGCATGCGCACAAACACACATAAATCAATATGTTGTGACTAGTTTACATTTGAGGCATGTGAACTGGAGGAAACTGGGTCTGTAGCTTAGATTTCTTATCAATATATGATATGTTTATGAGCATGCACAAGAGAATGTTCTTACTCAATTTAGTAGGGTGTTCACCCATCATAAACTTCTAAAAATATAGCAAACACATTGCCTATTACAAAGTAAAAAATGTAAATTAGATTAAGGTTTAACAATAAAGAATGGTGGTTTAAACTTCAGTCAAGAGTATGTTCATGCATATTGTCATCTAGTCCTCAGAAGTTCATATTTAAACTGCTAGTGAGTTGGACAAACCTTTAATCAATGGCATATTTAGATATCTCAAATAAATTAAGAACCACAGGTTCTGTTCCAGTGTTTTATTTAACATATACTTAACCGTACATGTTTTTCGTTGTATCATGTGTCAGGTCATATATCTACTGATGATGTACTGACAATCAAATATACAATAAAATGATTTCCTGCTGCTATAAGAAACCACAATAATCAATGCTGAACTGAACTAGTAAGCAATTCTGTGAACTTTTATTTAGTGAGGCTGAAACCATCAAATTGAATAAAACAAAATGATGCATCCAAATGAAAGCAAAATAGCCCATTGTATGGTTTATTCTGATCGATTCTGGGCTCAGTTCTCTTTCAAATGTCCAAAAACAGTCAGAAGAATATTGTGCAACTTTGTATAACATTTTTTCCTCCCTGAAGCTGTGTATATAGTAGCAATAGATCTGTTGATATTTGATCTGTGTTTATGTCCTGTGGGAGTCGAGAAGGTGGCAGGGACTTACCCCGTCTATTCTGTACACCGCGGGGTCATCTCTCTCTCTCTTTCTCTCGCTATCGCTTTCCATTTGCATTTCTCATTCTACAGGCATGTCACATAAACAAAAACTGGCTTGCAGCTACGAAACAACGGCCACACGTCAGACATCAACCATGCGTCTTTTCCTGCACAAGACAAAAAGAGGAGCTTGTCCAGTAACAAAATAAAGGAGTAAAATAAGAAATCAAGCAGAACGCTGAGGTTTGCATGGCCTTAAGGGGTTTCTGTGTAGATGAGGACACACATGCAGTCATCATATCAGCTTATTTACCACATCACATCATCTTAACCTGTGTCTGCGTATGTCTCCGGGTCCTGAGAGTCACTAAACAGATTTATATTTAAGTTTAAAAAATGATAACTTCTTTCAAATGTCTTTTTTTTCACTCTATTAATTCTTAAAATTACAGAGGATAAGGTTAGTGTTGGGTTAAGACTAAGATTTGACTTTGCATTGCCTACATAACTAGCCTATAGTCTAAAATTCAATTAAATTTTCAAATATCAATTCTAATATTGTTTTAAGCTTTTTACTTTTGTTTCTTGAATCAAAATGAGTGGGCAGGTCCACACCAAATCTACGCTCACAAAACTTACATTAGATTCCAGATTTACATGGAATTTAAATGCTTATAATATACAATGTTATACATATTGCTCACCACACAGTACTTGTGTGATCATTAAATATTTTTGATAGTTTTATGACAATTTCAGCTATCATTAAGAATGTAGTGAGAACAAATGTTACTGTTCTACAGAATTCTGCAGATTTTTCACTAAAAAAAGCATATAAAATGTTAGAAAAAATTACTACATATGAACTCAGACTTCTAATGCATTATTTTAAAATAAATAAACACTATAGAAACCTAGAGACTATAGGTACATAATAGAGAACAACAGTGACCATTCACTTTTTCAGGAGCGTACAAATTTTGATTTGAAGAAACATGTAAAAAACATATACATACTTACAGCCATTGGTTAAAAGCTATATTTAAGTTAAATATAACTTATAAGTTAAAACGGTAACACTTTAATTCAGGGAACACATATTCACTATTAACTAGTTGTTCATTAGCATGCACATTGCATTTTAGCATAAGCATATTAGCTGTTTATTAGCAATTATAAAGCATGTATAATGCCTTATTCGGCATGACCATATTCTAGATCTCTTAACCCTGTCTTATACCTAAACATATGTCATTAAAGGTGGGGGTGGGGGGGGGAGACGCTATTTTTATTTATCTATACATCCAGTGAGATCATTTCATTCAGAATATCAAATAACCAACAGAAGCAGGAAGAAGCCAATCAGAGTTCAAAGTCTGTCTGGATTAGTTTCATGCTACTCCTCTACCTGTCTTTAGTTTCCCATCATTCTGTCCCATCATACACGTTTCTGCGTGCCCGTGATGGACTTGTCGCATTCCATGGAAATCAAATGGTGGGAATACCTCCCGTGCTATTCTCAAATCATCTCAAACGCGTTGTGCCACGCTTAGCACAGAACACCCACAATCCAGTGTTTTACGGTTTGTCGGGGGGGTTGGGGGCGTCTCTAAAGAACATTATACCTTTTTACAGCCACATCATTGGGTTACAATGCTCACATGTTCCTCTAATAATTTGAGCGTGCTTTCCAGTGTATTCAAACGGCTTAGGTGTGTGCAACGAAGCGATTGGAGGCTTGCATTCAGGTCTCTACATGAATCTAAATCGATTAACGTACGTTTTTTTGTCGTTTTGTTTTGTTTGTTTTTTTGGGGCATGGCAATTCCTCCCAAGATTTGCCACCATAAAGGGGCTTGAGCTTAGGCCCATGCTCCTTTCCAAACCTTCCAAGAACGTTGATAAGCAGATCCCCGAATGAAATCTCCTCGTTCCCGGCTGCGTCTGCCTCTAATCGTTTTATTTACAGTTACAATAAAAGACGAGTCTGTAATGGCTGGGTGACATAATAAGCGGCGCAGGAACAATCGGAAAACAGTCCTAAGCGCATTCCAATTTTCGCATTAGGCTAATCGTGGAGAGGAAGGAAATAAAGACATCAGTTGGATGAAACGAGCGTAATTGGAGAATAATGTAGTTAGTTTGCTCTAATCTTCTGCATAATATTAAAATGTTCTCAGTGCTCCCCAGCTGCAAGCAATCAGTCGCTCTGGAGGGGGAAGACAAGGAAAGAAAGCGAGAGAGAGAGAGAGAGAGAGAGAGAGAGAGAGAGAGAGAGAGAGAAGCTCCATGTATGTGTCTGTTAGCAACATTGCTTTAGCATTTTGAGAGAACGGAGCACTTGTCTGTACATACTTGACGGGAGTAGCTAAGTAAAAGAAGCAATACTACTAACTTCACTACATTTTTCATTAGTGTGACAGTAGCTCAGCTGTGTTCATAATAGTGTTGCTTCTCCAGTAACAGCCTATTTCTTTCAACAAGTAGCAGTTTGCTTTGACATAACACTACATCAATGTTGTTGTTTTTTATGTAACATTATTCCGCGCACAGCTTTCAAATGAATAAGCCGAGACGATAATCAAACACTAGAAAGTCTCCTAAATGATTCTTAAATAGCGTTGGATGTGTTCATTTAGTGAGTCAGTTTGTTTGGATGATTCACTGAAATGGTTCCAATAAATGGTTGACTCATTCATTTGAATTAATTCTCACTTGTGTTCCTGGAACTGGGAACTACTATTCTTTATCACTATATTTATAGTTTATTCTTGTTAAGGATGTTTTGCCGGTTGTGTGTATATTAAATATAGTAGCTGGTTTTTTGTGCCATTCTGTTATTTAACCTACTCATATAATCAGATAATTTAAAAGTTATTGCCTACTTATATAACCTTGTTAGGTTATATATAATTGGTTAGTAAAAGCCTAGTTGTTTTTTCACAGTAGTTAAACTACTTTAAACCGTGAGCATGCAGCTTGAGGCTGTGCAAACCAGTTTCAAAGAAGCTTCTCTAACACTAGCTGTTGAGCATTACTAAATCAATAAGGGAAATTCATGGCTTCATGGATGGAGATACTAAAAAATGCAAAGGTGTTAGCATTAGCTCATAACTTGCTAGCTTACATGCTGTAACACACACATACATTCAAGCAATACTCTTGGATTCCTGTTCCTGTTTCTTGGATAAGGCCTTGTTTCATCAATTGTCGTTACTGATTATCCGTAAACTAGTGAACACTTCCTTCTTTGGCATGTGTCATGGCTTTATCATCGTGCTGTACTATTGACAAGCATCCAGCACAAAGAATGAAAGAAAACTGAATGAATCTTTTGTATTTTCTATCATATTATTTGTTGAAGTTATAGCAGACTTCACTGTCTTGAGAGTATGCGTCGGCCAGTAGCAGAATTAAAGCCAGGTTATTTGTTCTCCCTGTGGTTTCTCTCATCTGTGATTTCAAGCCTTCCTTCGCTCTGAGGGTGTTTTTTACTCCCGTTATTGTGCAGGAAATTGTCATTAGTCAGTGGAACAAATAACGTGAAAACCGCCGTGGTTGCCTTTGCTCCGCATCAAAACACAACAATGAATTAATCAAATTAAAATTCCTTGTTATGCGATTTTGCTTTAATTTCCACAACCAAGCCCCTATTTAGTATTTGACAAAACCAAAATGGGGAAGTCACAGTTAAAGGCCTCAGTAACAGTGTTATATTAGGAAAGAATTATCAATCCTTTAAGCTAATTTGGATAACTTGGAAACCATAAAAGTAAGCTAGCGAAATTCAGTATTTGCTAAGCTTCTGCTATTTTCACACGTCTTTAACTGCAGCAGCCACTTAATGGACTTTGTTTTTGCTTATTGATTGACTGCCATAGAGACATTAAATCCAATTCAAATTATTCTGACTCTACAAAAGCTATTACAAATGGCTAAAGAACTGTAAAAGTGTTGTACAGAGACATGTAGGGTCTCTCAAAGGCCTGCTGTATTTTACTTTAAATATCTGTGATCCAGAGACTACTTAAATGATCAAAAGCCTGTAGAAATTATATTTTTTGATATATATACACACATATATATATATATATATATATATATATATTATATATATATATATATATATATATATATATATATATATATATATATATATATATAATGAACGCATTAATGTATTTGTTGCTCATGTTGTCTCAAATATGCAACTCTCATTAAACACACATTCTGCTAACTTTTTGCTACAAAACAGTAGCATTGTGAATATCCTTTAAAATAAAGCAATTTTTAAGTATCTAATTTATAAATGGCCCTGAAAACAGCCAATTTTCAAGGAATAGAAAAAAAAAATACTAATAATTTACATTTACCCAACCTCTTGTCTTTTGAAGCCATTGCAATTTTTTTTGGGTGATGTCCAAGCTGCTATGAATAAACATGAATGTCAACCATATCTGTCATTATTTTCATTGAATAACTACATTTCAGTCTGTTCCTCACATAAAGTTTCAGGTCATATGGAGTACTGTTATGATGCTTATTATTTTTCTGATATTTTGGATCCCAACAACTTTTATTCTGTGGAAGCAATTCCTTTGTCTTCCATGATGGTGCATAAATGACAGAATAATCTTCATTTTTGAGTGAACGATTTTTGTTCTCTAAACCCTGCAACACAGGCCAAAGTTGAAAATGTCCATGTTCTGGTCTAGTCCTGCTTTCTGTTTTAACGTTCTTCTCTCCTCTCTGTACATATTCTAGCAATGGAGGCGGCTGCCATATGCCCTCCCAAAGCCAAGTGCGGGCCCGAAGCGCTGGTGTATTGCAGTCATTAGCCCCTCACGCCGTCAAGCTCCAAACTCATTTAGCCTCATGCTGGACCTTCATTATGATAGACTTGTATCAGATGGCATCTCTGGCTGGGCACAGGCTCAGGGCGAGAGGGGGAGAGTAAGGCCGCAGCCATGGCCCGCTCCTGCCCCAGCGGGTGGGTGGAGGGGGTGGTGAGAGAGAAGCAGATGTAGTGGTGGGGGTTTATGCTAGACCACCACAGAGGAAGAAAACATCGGAGACCTCCGAGACTCCTTGCACTAGCTTTGTTGCATTTGTTTTCTGTTTTTTTTTTTTTTGCATAAATATCTGCTACTGACACACACAACATGCCACACACACAGTGATGGGCCAGGGACAACCCTGCATATATCAACAGAACACTTAAAAACAATACACACATTCACGTTTGCAAATGTATATATATATATATATATATATATATATATATATATATATATATATATATATATATATATATA
>NW_015505564.1:765747-775002 GCF_001515645.1 Sinocyclocheilus grahami | reverse complement strand
TATATATATATATAATGACTGTAAAGTGAAGAGAATGCAATGTTGATGTTAAAGGAAAAAAAGGAAAAAATAAAACATATGAATCAATACAGTTATATTTCTCTCCTCCGCTATGTTTAAAGTTTATGGCGCACCAAACTCTGAAACCTGGGGTGTCAAAATTATCACAATTTCCCAGTTGTGAAGATCTTCATATCCAATTTCTGAATGGAAAGCTCATATTTTACGATAACTCCAATAGCATGTGAAGGTAGCATATTACAATATTTGGCTCCGTGTTTGTTCTGTGTGTTAGGTTGGTAAATCACACCTCTGCTGTTCAGACTAGTCAGCTCATGTCCTGTTTGAATTATTTAAATGAATAGATTTAAACATTCAATTTAAAGGTTTTTGTACAAATCTGGCAGAGTGTTGGGTCCCCACTTGATCAAAATCTGCATCTTGAAGCAAAACCAGCGCTGCTCTAAATGATGCTCCATTCATCTATCAATCCTAGCATACGAATACACAGGAAATACAAACGATTCAAACATTACAAAACAAATGGCTGCAACAAATTTGCCCCTGTTTGCTAACAGTCGTTTTACTCAGTCTGTAATAAAAAGTCAATGAACCAGGGGGAGTCCATATATTCCCATAACAAAGGCAGGGGGAGCTGTCATTTCCCTATTCTCTGTCTTTTATGAAAACATCCTCTCTCGTTCAAGACGGCGGGGGGGCGGAAGGCCTCACTCGACAGATCGAGCCGATAAAACGTGCACGCTCCCAAAGACAATGAGTGCTGAGCCACAGACTGTGACAAACGTCTGAACCTGCGTTCCGACGGTCTATCCGATAAAGAAAAACAACACAGGGAAAGGGGAAGCCACATGTTAGAGCAAATGAAAAGTGCATCACATTTTCCTTCCCCGCACGCCTGATCCTACATGCCGTTATCTCTTAGCATGCTGATATATTGCAATGCTTTTAAGACACCCAGCAAATGAGAACGGGTCTCCGCAGCCCCGGGAGAGATGCCTCGCTCTCGCCGATCGGCTGTCGCTATTGGATTTCTGACTTTTAACTGGGTTAACCTACTTTACTGTGAATACAAATTCAATTGCCACCACAGCTGTTTTATTTGGCGTGCGTGTCTTTCCCTCTCTCGCTTTCTCTTGACAGGCTGTGTAACCACATAGAAAACAATTTCCCTCTGCGGAGCACTGGCAAACCATAAAATTAAAATGAAGTGCCATTACACGTTCACAAAGCAAAGGGGGTCCTTCCTTTTCTACCCTCCTTCTCCCTCTCAATATTGACACAATGCTTATCCCTTTCCCGTTGCCGTTTATGTGCTGCTTGTTTGCCATTGATGCTAGCAGTACTATGTTAGCATGCTAGACTCACCTTTATCTCTCTCTCTCTCTGTGCGTGCGTGTATGTGTATGTGTTTAGTAATGGTTCTTCTCACTGAGACACTAAATAAAGCCATATGAGGCAGCCAGGAAACATTTCAGGACTTCATTAGGGCAGTGGGAGAGGAGAAGCTAAGCGCTCCAGCAAGCTGGTACTGTTTAGCTGCAAAACGTCAACAAGAGCACTCACGCAGCTGCCTGCTCATACCCCAAACAACCCCCTCCGCCCTCACCAGCCCTTTATCCACCCTGCTACGCTCTGCTCGGGTGGTGCGGGCCACGCAGGAACCCCTCGTTCGCCTGAGTGCCGCTACCCAGCCGGGGGCGGCCCAGACTGACATACCTAAAGAGCTCTTCTGAAGCTAACGGGGTTATAATTGCAGTTTGCACAAATTGCATGCACTCCACAATGAGAATGACTGAGAGGACCAGTGCAACAGAGCACACTAACTTCCTGGAAAGTGCCGATGTCGACCGCAGCCTGGGCCACTTTGTTAAAGCTATCTGACAGAGCCCAAACCCTGCACACACTACAGCTGACACGTCATGATCGGTTTACATCTCAGTATCATTTGATTTTTGCTCTTTTGTTTCTCGTCTCGGTCTCCGTGCATTTCTCTCATCCTGAGGGCCGGTAAGGGTTTGTGTACCGGCTTTCTCTCACTCTCACTCTAATAACGGCCTTCAGGTAAGTGTCATCTGTACAGAACTGATCCGTTTACATCACATACTGGCGGAGATGCACGGCTCATCCTTGTGTATGCACACTGGACCTTGTGCTGAATAATGTTCAATAAAATATACTGTTGTTTTCATGTATACGTGCAATATTGAGTGCTCTTTTTCATATGCTGAACATCAGCAGCTGTTGTTTTTCTCAGCGTTAGTTGAATCCCACAAGCATGTCTGTAGCATGTTGAGACTGTGATGCTGAGGAACATGCGTGTGTTTTTGGTATTGTTGAGTATTGCTCAGGCTTTGTTTGAGTGTGTGTCTGGTGTGCTGGAGGGTAGACGACTGTACTAAAGCGCCCCCTAGTGACACACACCCTCCATACTAGAGTAAAATTACACAACGGAGCACTACCCAACCCCCAAACCATCTCCAGCAGTCTAGCTGTCTGTCTGTCTTTGCTTTTGCTTCTGAAGAATGGCTACATTTGACGATTGCAGCAATATCAGGTCTTTAGCATTAATGTCTTGTATTATATCCAACCAAAGCAGATCTCTGATGACTGACAAAAGCTCTATTTATGTTAACTATCAACAATTTCTCATTTATTTCTCCAGAAATTCCTTACAAGATCAATGGACAGCATCTGTAACATGTTAATCGGCACAAAAATGCATTTATTATTATTATTATTATTATTATTACATTGAAAGTCTAATGCACTCCAGGTTCAGATGTACTGACAGAAGAAACACAAAAAGAAAAAATAAATTGTAGCACAACATTTACATGAATGTACTATTTGATTCTAAAGTTGTCTAAATCATCTTTTTACATTTTGCTATTTGTAAATAGTTTCACGTGTGAGTGGGTTTAGTGTTATGGTAATTATGCTGAAGTTGAAATATTGGATTATAACTTCAAACAGACAAGTAAGCAATTGTATAACATTGCTCTCATGCCAATTCTAATGTTCAGGTCTTACATATACATATATATTTAACTAAAAATAGACGCAAATGAGGCAATTGTTGACATACAATAAGAGTGCATAGCAAGAATTGTGTGTAGTAGCTTAGATCTTTTAGTCATAGAATAATTTAATCTGAAATGTTTGAGTTTGCATTTTACAATTTTTTAATGCTGACTCTGGGATCTTGAAAAATCGGAGCACAGTTTAAGGCATAGGTGAGATCTCGTCTGAAACTGTATAGGAGATATTAAACAGATCCTCAGGAAATCTAAATAAGTAATGAGTCAAATGTTTGGAAAGAGATCCCATACTGCAGCATGCATCTCTTCACCTACTGGGAAACAATTAAACCAGAGTAAAAGTTTCCGAATGAGCTTCAATGTGCCCTTGAATATGAAGCTTGTCAACACGGATCTATTGATGCGGTTCCCTCGCAGTTACAGTCACCCGCATCAAAGCTCAGCTCACAAACGGCCGACAGTGACGAGCGCCTGTCACTGCCCATAAAGGTGATGCACACACACACACACCCTACGGTCCTTGGCTAGTCTATTTATTTTTATCGCAACAATGAAAATTTGCATTTCACACACACTCACACACACACACACACACACACACACACGTGTTCCTGCAAGGACAAGAAGATGGATTAGATTGACAGTGTCACCTTCCTAATCTAGATGAACTCTCAGAGACAGACAGACAGATGTGACACACAAGGAATTTGCAGGATAACATGCTATCTTACTCATTCTGATGTCAGAAAGTTGCTCCTTACCTAAACTTAATAATTACATTTTTATTTGGTGATATTAATGTGGCTACTATCTATCTATCTATCTATCTATCTATCTATCTATCTATCTATCTATCTATCTATCTATCTATCTATCTATCTGTCTGTCTGTCTATTTATTTATTTATTTATTTATTTATTCTAATAATCGTTTGTTTGTGCTTACTTCAGATACTGATGTGTTTTTTTTTTTTATAATTTTTTTTTTTTTATTTCAGGAATATTACACCCCAAAATGGCATTTACTCTTGTCGTTCTGAAATTTATTCTTAAATTTCAGTCTGCTGCTTAAAACTATCAGGACTGTTCTTCAAACTTGAAATTATGTGCACATGCACTTTTATATGAACTATATTTTAGATTTCTTGATTGCACTGTTTTGTCCTTTTTTGGAGGTTGACTGTAAATTACCATCCGATGTCATTGTAGGGAAAAAAGTAGCATGAACATTTTTTTAAATACCTCCTTTTCTATTATATGTACTGTAAGAAAGAATATCATACAAGTTTATAATGGCATAAGGGTTAGTAAATTATAACGATTTTCATTTTGAGGGCAAATCAACCCTTCAAAAACATTTAACATTCCATCTAAACAACAATTTAAAGGTGGCTGATTTCCTGAAATTAAAATAAATAACAATGCTGCAATAGTATTAAATGGTGGGGGGGGGATTCTCCTGAGAAGTAATTCATAATCTCTGTACATTTTCGGAAAATCATTTCTCCTCCAGAATTTCAGATGAGATATCCACAATATCTTAAACTCTGTTTAGAGTTGTCAAGATCCTAAAATCTGAAGCTTTTTATATGAACTCAAACATTCCTCATTCATTCATGGCCAAATGATCTAAGCTATGCTTCCCATGTTAATTATTTAACTCTACACTCTTACTGTACATCTACTAGGCCAGAGCCTAGTGATCATCAGGATCAGCATTTGATTTGTTACTTTTCACTCATGCCATATGCAGGCTAGCATGAAATGACTGGGAAATGAGTATGAAACATTAACTATATGCGACATTCATTTAACACAAAGCCACATCACAGTGTGTATGTGCGTGTGTGTCTTCCAGAAGAGCAGCTTTATGGAGCGGTATCTGATGATGCGTTCCTCATACGTCCACATCAGAGCAGAGACAGATGTTAATCACACACTATATGAGCACACACACACACACACACACACACACACGTTTGCAGAGTTTCCATCATTATTACTGTGACTGACAGACTGAAACATTGGACTGTTCAGATTTTCTGGGTAAATCACCCTTTAACTGTCTGCGTTCACAGCCATGTGAGGTGAGCCCTCTTTCACCAGCATGTGAGTACAACTGCCCATACTAAATGAGCAATGCATCAGAGAATCAGAGCCTCAATTCTCTTTTCTTTGGATTTAATGTTATGTGCAAATCAGTGACGTCACATATGAGAAATAAGGTACTCTTTATTATTAATTATTTTTATTATTTAATAAAAAATATATTATTTTCTAAAATATTTCTGTTTGATGGACAGTAAAATACTGTACATGTATATAATCCCAAAAGAAATTGGCTAGTGCTGCCTAAATGGCAATTATTCTTAGCGTTGTTAACAGATCATTGCAATCCATGTAAACGTGGCCACTGATGCATCTGTGTCTTGGAATATTGTTTTTGGAATACTTTCTCTACAACCTGTCCCCATTCTCTCTCTCTTCAGACTCTTTTATTTGATTTGCGTAAAACACGTCCTGCTGAAATTATATCCACATGCGACTGCAGGCTCTGGCACAAAGCTCAACACCACACCAGCAACAACACACTAACTAACTACAACCATTAGTTTAAATTCTTGATATCCTTCACTCACAGATCTGCTTTATGATTTATTCATGATTATAAGATCCCTGCGATAAAGATCATTCTCGGCACAGTCTGTGATCTGGCAATGAAGGCTTGTGTTAGCGGGCTAATGATAGTCAAGCTAGGTGAGGTAACTTGCAGGATCATATGTTGAAAGCGTTTTTCCTCCTTTACTTCCCTCTGATGGCATATGTAGCCTACGGTAACGAGTGGCTACGTTTTCACTTCTTCTGAAAAGCAGGGATTAACAAGTTAAAAGGTTATGGCGTTAGTCAACATTTGCCTTTCAGCTCAACTCAATCACTCAAGACAGTAATTATCTAACATTGTGTCTGACCTCTGGCACCGTGCTCGTCTCCTTTCATCCAACTTTGAGAAAATAAACCGGAATACCATCTTACGCTCATTTTTTTCTCTCCCTCCAATTCTGTGTGAAATATGCCTTAGTTAATTTCACTATATGGTAAATGTTGTCATAAAATATTTAACTGGTCACTATATCTTGTGCCCTGAGCAGTCTTTGTTTATTTGACTTAAATGATGAATCGTAAGATTTTAAACCCAAAGAGATGCCCAGCACGGACATGGTGTAGAGCAGGACTGCACTGTTTTAAAAACACACTTGACAAAAGTTGTTTCAAGGAAATTCTCGATAAAAGTCTATAACTGCCACGTTCTGTAAAAGTTATTTTTTTGCCAGTTAGATTTGTGGTTCATTGTAGAATATGCATAAAGTATTATACTAACACACAAATGAAAATTCAGCTATGTACATTACATTCTTTCAGTCAATTTCATGAGGTGCATCAAATGATGCATTTTAAAAATTGCATTTATGCTTTTTGACTGCTCTCCTATTTGCTCCAACTTATTTAAAATTACTAAAAAATAAAAACATTTTTTTGCAAGACTAGTTTTGTACAATATAATTGAAAACTTTACAGTCACAATGGCAATTTAAGTCAATATGTCCACAAGTCACAAATTCTGTGGTGTTATTTTAAAGAAGTCAGCATGTATAATTGCACATATGATAGATAGAGTATAACGAGTCATATCTAAATTAATTTATGTTTGCTGTGTTATATATAACTGCAGTAACACATTTTTGTTAATTTTCTAGTTAATATATGTACTACTGAAATTATATTTGAGAGACGTGCTTAATAAACTCAGATACATATTTAAAACCTATCTAAAACCTTCTTATATTTATGAGGTTGTATTCATGTGTGTTTTTGTTTAAAGACATTCAGATTTATGCTACAATTATTTAAAAAATAAAAAAAAACTTAAAGAAAGGTTCCACATATAGCTCCCGATGTTGATCAGAAACATTAAGGTGTGATGACATGAATCCTCATGCATGACATCAATTATGAGTGGCAATATCAGACAGTTATTAAGTAGCATAACATAAAACACATATGTGTTTGTGTATGTGTGCACGCGTATGTATTTTTTTTCTCACAATAACTTGAATGTTATCAACAGTAAAATTAAAAAGAAAATGGAACAATATTATTTACTTGTCTTTCTGTTATGCCATAGAAATTCTCCAAATTTACTTCCTGGAAGTTAAAGCGGAGAGACCTCATAGCAAATGCAAATGCTTGGCTTTGTGTTTATTTGTTTTTGAAGCAGTTATAAATAGTCTGTTGCTATCTCAACCTGTGCTTTATAGAAGTAATACGGAAAACAAACTGCAGTTGGAGGGAATGCTGGAGGTGTCAGCTCAGGGAGTGACAGGCCTGCAGGCACATGATAAAATGCTGCCGTTTTGCAACATGTAAAAACCCAACAAATCAAACACACACAAACAGATCAATTACAGAGGATTATTACTGTGTGTACAGGTTTGCGTTTGCATGTTGAGGTGAGGACAAAACTGGGATAAGAGGAACCAAAACTCTGCATACATGGATTAGACGTACCTGAAACAACACCTGCACAACGGACAGAAGTAACCACACTCTCCAACAATACTTTTTTCCAAAAAGCGGCCGTGCATTGCAGTGGTTTTGTCAGTTATGTGTTGGAACGGGATCATTCACACACTCATGAGGAGCACAGGAAGTCTTCTGCAGCGAGTCGGAGGGGCCGACCCAAGCTGGGTCGCTGCCAGCGCAGTCGTCAGGGGCCGACGCGCTGGCCTAAAGCGCAGACCCACCCTCTCTCAGTCTATATTTCCTTCTCTAACTCTCTCCCTGTCTCCCAGCGGCAGCTGCGTTTTTTTGGCTGCAGCTGCAAGGTGTGAGTGTGTGTGTGTTCATGGGCAGGAATATCTGCGTGTGTGTGATTGCTGGAATCCTCCTCGCTTCAGTTTGTGTGTGATCTGTAAGAATGCCCAGCAATTACTAAGCTGGCACTACGCTGTCTGTTTACACACACACACATATTCCTACTGGACTTTATTAAAACACCATCTGCTGTCAGCTTACACACACAGCAAAGTAGAGGGAGAAACAAGGCGGGCAACTATTTCTTAGAAATATCTCTGAAGACGAGCTGCAGTGGCAGCATCACATACGATCAGCAGGCTCATGTGCTCAGCGGTCTTACAAGGCCTTGCGTTTGCCTCAGTGTGAGGGGCAAGAAGAGTCACTTGGGGAAAAGGGCGAGAACAGATCATTTGTCTGTCGCTCCAAATTATGCAAACATGCATCCCTGCATACATACACACACAGAGTGGGTTTAGAGTCCCGCAGTGCTGCACAGGTGCTGCATAAGCTTTGGCCGGGCCCTGTAATGACAATCTGATGGTTATTTCATTAGCTCTCATGTTCTCAGGGAGATGTCATTTAGGATGAGCAAGCATACTGATTGGACAGTGACTGTGGGCGAGCAGATGAGATGTGGATAGATTACATTTTATAGCTCTGTTTTATGTACACTATACAGAGTATTTACGCATAGTAAAATACAGTGGTCCCCAAATGTATTTGGACATTTACACACTGTTTTCTAATCAAGCACGGTGAAAAAAAGCAAAAAGCCATTATATATAATCATCCATAATTGTCCTAACCAGCCACGAGCACTTTGAGTGACAGGACATTTTTTTTCTTTTTCTTTTTTAATCGATTGCATTCTTTTTTGCTAAGTCACATAGGGTAGCCCAGTCTCCTGTGGACTATTGCAAAATACCACTCATCATAACTAAACATTAAGGACAAAATACAGTATGTTCTGAATGGCTCTGAATCTGTGGTGTCGCACATCAGTTTTGTGTTTATCATGGTCAGCAGTATCTCATCATGGTTAATGTGATGAAATACACCTGTGGTTACTCTACTAGGACACCTGTGTGAACTGAAGAGAACTATGGAAGCCGCATAAGAAAAATTTATAATAATCATGACATAAAACAGTGAAAATTATGAGTTACTAAGTCATAAATAATGGATAATACATCAAAATAATGAAATAAACAGAACTATCTAATAAGTCCTACTTATTATTTTGTCAAAATTTTTGACTGCCTTAAATATATATATATATATATATATATATATATATATATATATATATATATATATATATATGTATATATATATATATATAT
>NW_015505564.1:748628-765737 GCF_001515645.1 Sinocyclocheilus grahami | reverse complement strand
GGCTTGTGTTGTGTTTTGTTCCCCATGTGCTCCCTGTGTCCCAGTTTTTATGCCCATATTTGGTCCTTCCTGTTCCTGTCCTAATTGTTTCAAACGTGTTCCAGGTGTGTCTAGTTATCATCCTCGTTTCCCTGTGTCTTTAACTTCGAGTCTGTGCAGTCTGTCTTTGTCCTGTATTGATCGTCAACCCCTGAGTCTACGTGTGTAATCCTTCCTGTGTTCCTCGTTGTTTGCATAAATAAATACCTTTGATGTTAATCCTCATGGTTTCCATGCTCCTTCGTCTCCTCGTCTCTGCCACAGTAGGCAGTCGTGACAGAATACAGGACCTAATAACAGAACAGTAAGCGACGCCCCTTTCCCTGTGTTTGTTTTCCGTTTTTTCGAAAGTCTTTTTGTTTCCCGTCTGTTTTCTCCCCGCGGCATGGAAGTTGCCGCACGGTTCGCCTCCCTAGCTTGCCTGGATCTCCCCTTTGTTGAGTATTCCTGGGAATTCTGCAGGCTCGCCGCGGCTACGACCCTGGAGGACTCCACCCTCAACTTGCTGTTCTGGCACGGGGCCAACTGCCATCGCCCTGTGGACCTCCCAGACACCACGGGACTAAGCTGGAGAGAAGGAATCCTCCGGTCTCTGGAGAGCGTTCGTCCCCTGAGCCAGAACCAGCCCACCGGCCGCGGCATCCTCAAGCTCGGCTCTCTCCAGCCTGCTGGCCGATCCCGAGTCAAGCCCCCCAGCCATTCCAATGTCAAGCTTGCTGGCCATGACTCTCTCCAGCCCGCCGGCCGATCCTTTATCAAGCCCACCGGCCGCGGCTCACTTCAAGCCTGCCGACCATGCCTTTCACCCCGAATCTAAAGGGGAATGGAAGGAGGAGAAGGCGGTCGGCTCCAAGTCCAGAGCTCGCTTCAGTGTCGGCTTCAGCCCCAGAGCTCGCTCCAGTGCCAGCTCCTCGAAAGCGCATTGCTATGCCTGCTCTTCCAGAGCGCCCTCCAGTGCCAGCTCCTCGTAAGCGCTACCCAGTTCCCGAGTCTATCCCAGTGAGGGCTCCTGATCCCCAGTTGAGCCCAGGGAGGGCTCTGGATCCCCAGTTGAGCCCAGGGAGGGCCCCGGAGCCCGCAAGCATCCCCAAGTTCCCTACGCCGCCATGGCCTCCTAGTCTGCCTGCTCCGCCATGGCACCCCGAACTGTCAGATCCGCCATGGCCTCCTGAGTCCCCTGATCCACCATGGTGCCCGGATCTGGGATCGCCTTGGGGCATCCCGTCCCGTCCAAGCCTGTCCTGAGGGATCTCCAAGGCGCCCACCCTCCCACCTCTTTGATGTTGTATGGCGCGTGGACGCACCTTCCGGAGTAGGGCGTCATGTCAGGCTTGTGTTGTGTTTTTTTTGTTCCCCATGTGCTCCCTGTGTCCCAATGTTTATGCCCATATTTGGTCCTTCCTGTCCTAATTGTTTCCAATGTGTTCCAGGTGTGTCTAGTTATCATCCTCGTTTCCCTGTGTATTTAATTTGATTCTGTGCAGTCTTTGTCTTTGTCCTGTATTGATCGTCAACTGCTGAGTCTACGTGTGTGATCCTGCCTGTGTTCCTTGTTGTTTGCATAAATAAATACCTTTGATTGTTAATCCTCCTGGTTTCCATGCTCCTTCGTCTCCGCCACAGTAGGCAGTCGTGACTATATATATATATATATATGTGTGTATGTAGAGAAAATGGACTTCCACAGAGAACTGAATTAATACATCTAATCAACTAAAAATGCAATGTCCAAAACAACAATAATTGTAATTTCATAATGTATGTGGCAAAAAAAAGAACAAACTTTGCATTAGCTAACAATTATATGCTTACAAAGTTATTTTCCTAAATATGTATGAATGTTAAAAGAGCCTGAACATGTCAGTGTGCATTTGAATGCCTCTTATGGGTATGTGTGAGCATCTTAACATCACCACAATAACACTGTGATTTGTGAAGATGATGTTCTCATCATTTCTCTGTGATGTTTGTGCAATGATTTCTCTGCTGGAGCAGAAGAGGCTGTTGTGATTTTGTGTGAATGCATTCACACCAATTACAGTCAAACTCCTGTGTGTCTGGCTCTAATTGGATTCACATGTTTTGGAGAGGGTCAGCGTACTCTTTGAGAGTGATGGGCCTGTTTTATACACCTGATTCAGCGATGACTGCTCAAACACTAAAAGGGGTTAAAGAACAACAACATACGCTGTTTAAGTTAGCACACTCACTGATGCAAGAAATCTATGTGGTCACTACGTGGTCACTACGTGGTCAAGAACACATCACAAGCAGACAGAGAAATTATGAGCTCAGTGGAAAGGAAAGACAGATGTGTGATGGTCCAGAGGGCAACTAAGCTGAGTGAGTACAACATGAGGTAATTCTGACTAATGAAACCCAGTGATGGAAACATGACCATCAGTCAGTTCAGGGATGCTCCTGTCTCATTAGTACTAGTATCATGTGAATTCAAGACTGAAGGAGATGCCCATTTAGAGGTGGGGTCAATTTAGTCAGTTTAGCCTATTTTGTCCAGAGCAATTTGACAATATCATGTTAAATTAGTAAATAAAAGATTGCTCTGATTTGTCATATATTAGGGGTTAAACGGAGTACAGTTGATCAGTGATTCAGACCCCACCATTTGGCATGCATCTGATTCGCAGATCAATTTGCCAATTTACACATTCAAGCAAATTTAAACCACAAGAAGAAACGAAACAAAACGAAAAACAACTTTTGTTACTTGCGAGCTGTTCTCGTACACACTCAGCGTGCACAAGCATAGAGACGTGTTTCAGACAGTGCGTGAATGATTCCTCTTTCACGTCTCCCTGCATTTAAGATACATACACATAAAAAATTATATCAAAAACCCTTCACGGCATTGTCATTCTCTGTGCTTTATTTATTTATTAATGTATTTATTTATCTATTTTTATTTATTTATTTATTTTTGTTTGTTTCTTGCTTATCCGAAAATCATCCGATCTGTGCCTCAAAAACCACAATATTATCCACTGAATCACTATATAAATAAATATATAACCCCACCCCATCCCTCGAGAATTCTTTCAAAACATTTCCAGTCCGTGTTGTAAAAAATGTTGGAGACCCCTGAATTAGTCTATTTAGAATTAGTATACCAGAAGTGTCCAATTCTGCTCCTGGAGGGTTACTGTTAAGTAGACTTAGCTCCAACTCTGCTAAACACACCTGAACCAGCTAAACAAGGTCTTCAGGATTACTAGAAACTTCCAGGCAAGTGTGTTGGAGCAAGTTGGAGCTAAAATCTGCAGGACATTGGCCATCCAGGAGCAGAATTCGACACTCCGGTAGTACACCCACTATCCAATCACTAGAGAAAAGTCCAGATCCAGACTAATAGCCAGCATTTGGGTAAAGTTACTTTTAAAAGTAATGCATTACAATATGTGACCCTGGACCACAAAACCAGTCATAAGCACAGGTATAGCACAGGTATATCTGTAGCAATACAACAATACATTGTATGGGTCAAAATGATCGATTTTCCAAAAATCATTAGGATGTTAAGTAAAGATCATGTTTCGTGAAGATATTTTGTAAATTTCCTACCATACATATATCAACACTTAATTTCTGATTAGTAATATGCATTGCTAAGGACTTCATTTGGACAACTTTAAAGGCGATTTTCTCAATATTTAAGATTTATTTTGCACCCTCAGATTCCATATTTTCAAATAGTTGTATCTCGGCCAAATTGTGTCCTATCCTAACAAACCATACATCAATGGAAACTTATTTATTCCGATTTCAGATGATGTATACACATGTGGCATTACTCTATAAAAGTAACTAATTGCATTTCTTAGTTACTTTTTTCCTTATAAAAAGTTATGCATTACACTACTTTTGTGCTACTTTTGTCACCTGGGGTGGGGTTGCTTGTTTGTTTTTATTAACAAAAAACCCAAAGGTTATATCTTGGCAACTGTAAAGACCCATCCACACTCAAATATAAATTAATAAGCCTCAGGCTGAAGGAAGTGCCTCTGCCTTTGCACCTCACTCCCAATTTCTCTCAACACAGGGACAGGAGAGGTGTCATTGAATAAATGGGATAACAAAGTAACTTGTGTTACTTACTTGAAAAGGTAACTCCGATGTTTTGTTCTTTGCTAGTTACTTGAAAAAAGTAATCTGGTTACGTAACTCTCATTACTTGTAATGTGTTACCCCCAACACTGCTAATAGCCAACCCCATAAAGCCGGGACCAATACCAGATATGTTCCAAACTTTCTAAGGTCTATACCCAGATTAATAACAGGCCAGGACATTACCAAAACCCTCTTAGATCCAGACCTAAGATAGTACCAGACTCTGTAAGATCAAGACAAATATCATAACCTTTTAGACTGAGAACACATACTAATAACCCATAAAACCAGACTCAGACAAATACTAGATTAACAACAATACCATATGCCCCAAGATCCAAACCAATATCAGGTCCCCTAGGAGCCAGATTAATACCAGAGCCTCTAAAGCCCCCCAATTAATACCAGACTCCTAGTAGAACCAGGCCCATACAAGTCCCAGACCAAGTTTACACATTTTGAGGCCCTGATCTAGACCAAGACCTATCATTCCAAGAAACAGGCTGACACTTTTAATAACCTAAAATAGATTAATGCTCAATAAAGCAGTATTAATTTCACACATCCTATATTTAAGTTTCCTTTATTTTCAATACTGCCAGCTTTTCCAAACATGACAAACATTTCATGGACTTTTGGAGAATGGTGAAGATACCATTCAAGCTAATGGTTGAAATAGACTCCTGGACAAAGAGTGTGGTCTAAGACCATAAAGTCAAGGCCTGAATCTAGACCAAGACACCGATTAATGAGACCCAGATCAAGGCCATGATTATGTGGTCATCCAGAGGTCTCAAGACCACAAGATCAGGATTCCAACTCTGCCGCCCACAGTCTATTCATTGACTGTCTGATACATATTGCACACAAAAATGCCAAGAGCCTTCTCGATCTGGCTCTAATCTGATTGTCTGACTTTATGTAACCTCTGGGAGTCAGGGTGCACAGGTTTTTGCCAGTTTGCCTGGAAACGAAACACTTTTTTTCAAATATAAGTTTTGTTTGAGACACTTCAATGTGAGTAAACAAGATATTCACAAGAAAAAAAAAATTTCTGCTTTGAGTTATGCCTGTGAATTAATCAGTTCTTATTACATTTAAATTTACAGAAATTGTACACACAATCCCACTAATTTTTGCACAGACCAAACTGGCTGTGTAGTTATTTTTCCCCACACTATGGTCTGGTTCTGATAAATATTACCCCTCATAAACACAACATATACAAACAAACTTCAGTAGGAATCTTCCTGTAAAAGTGTTGAATCTTGGCTAGAATAAACTGCAGTGTGGACCAGATTTTATACTGACAGATAAAAATCTGGTTACCCTAAACTAGGGTCAACCTAGCGTGAAAAAAGTGGGATGTAGATGTATGTGAATTGTCTGTAACTTTAAGTAGCTCCATCTTCAACCGATCGATATTCATAGCTCCTATTGACTTTATTGACTTCTGATTAGCATCTTTAAATGAACTAATACCCTAAAGCCATGTCATGGAGAGACAGAAAATCAAATATTTGGACATTTGGTTCATCTATCCCAGCTGATGTGTTGTCAGTTTAATGGATCTACATTATGACAGACTTACACACAGTGGGAGTCCATGTGTAAGGAAACTATGTTATTTTAATGAGAGCTGATTTCCAGTCTTTAACTAACACACACTGTTTTATAAGTCTCGCAGCAGCACGTTCAAAGCAAGCATCCATGCCAACAACAGGATGTGTACTTTGGTTTTTCCTTTCTGGCTAAGCAAACTTCCTCTATTAATCTATTACAAACCATTGCTAGGCAACCATAGCTATGACCCTTCACTGCATCCTAATTGGCTGTGGCACTAACCCATGCATTGTGCGAAAAGTTTCTGCTTCATCAAGAGAGAGCAAATCAAATTATAACTTGACTTGTCTAACCAGACAGGAAGCAAGTGAGGAACAGAGAGACGGAGGTGCCCTCGACATCCCTCCATGTCTTCTTTTTCTTGTTCGCGGGTGTTTTCCGCCCATCAGCATGTCTCTATCGTCTCATTGACATGGTGGCAGCTGAGGAAGGAGTTTTATGGTGTGTGACGTGTTCCAGCGCCCGCCCAGCCCCTCCCCGACACTCACCCCCTACAAGCAGCTTTTGTCTGAGCTAAATGGGGTTGGATGCACCCCTTTAACTTTGGTTTCCATTCCCTATTGTCCTGTATTGATGGGGAGGCTAACTCCATCTGGGCCTGCTTCACATGGTGCCATGCTTTCAAAAGGCATATGCTCTCTGTGTGGAGAGGCACTACACTCGCCAAAGAATGGACTCCCAAAATAATGAAGAGAAATATCACTCTATTCATGACCACATTATGCGGCTCTTACTTATATCTGAAGAGTTGTTTTATGTGTAGTCAAGGGTGCAGAAGTGGTTGGACAAAACCCTGCTGCAGTGATGGAGGTTTAAAGCGTACTGAGTCTGTTCGCTTCTTGAACTGCGTAAATGCATGCGTGTATTTTACATTTAAAACACAAAGCCCTCTCCCGGCGGATCACAGCGAGACACATTATGAACGTTATCTCTGAGAGCTGGGTCAGAGGTTTGGACCTGCAAAGTAAAGTTAGTTTTATTGAAATTCTCCACAACATTCTTACACTGTATTGACATCCTTCATATGACCATAGGTAATTCGGTCAAGTGCAAGAGATTTTTGCTAGGTTTTTGGAAGTCATTTATTGGAATAGAAGAGTAATATTTAGTGATTTGCATGCGTTTGTCTTGTAGGTTGTCATTTTCATAGAATTCATTTTGATTCTAAAACGGAATGATTTCTGAACTATCCAGATTTGATTCATGGGTCCAGAACGTCATTAAGAATCATTATCTCTCCCTCCCTATCCTTGCAGGGCAGCTCATTCTAATAAAGGGGCAGTTTTAACAGCCTCGGGCTTACGACACCCCCTGCGGGGATCTGCCTTATCCCCTCTTAGCCCTCCCCTTCACTCTGCAGTGGGTGCTTAGACGGCCGGCCGAAGCCGTGGCTGTGCTGGGCAGCCGATGTCACAGGGGTAGTTAAAGGCTCTAAAAGGAGGCGCGCTAGATCAAATGGAAGCTAGCAGAAGGGGGTCTCCCAGGAGGGGCAGAAGCCCTGCTCCATTTTATAGACTCCCCTGAAAGAAAGTGATTACAGATCATTATCCAATTGAATCTGATTGATGGGGAGAGGTCAAAGTAATATAGCTCATAGCAGAGCAGAGAGGGTCCTTGTGTGGACGGGGTAAACGGGGGCACAATGGCCGGATTGTCACCCCAGGATGATGATGGGAGGGGCGGGGGGCTGTTGAACCTTCAGCAGTAGCAGCTCAAGAGCTACAACAAGTGTTGAGTGAGGCAGCGCTGTTAGCATAGCTTGAAATTAGCCTTGAGAGATAAGAGGCCAGTGTCTGTGAGCACGGATTGTTAGAGGACTCTGTGCGCTGGGGAATTTGTCAGACAATACTGAGCAGATTTGTTGAGTTTTAGAGATAACTATCACTACAGAATAGTGACATATAAGCAGGCCCACACAGCCTGCAAGTCATTTGGAAGGCCTGTCATTCACAAAGTTCAACAAATTCTGCATCATGAAATATTTAGACTAATTTAAGTATGCTTTACGCTGCTGTTAAGAGTGTAGTTCACAAGTTACCGTACCTAAAACAATGCAATTGGGGTTTCTTCAAAGTCAGTACATAAGCTGGGTAAAAATGTGAGCCTGTAGATAAGAAACAATTTAGCCAAAATGTTGCTACAGTACAGTATTGCTACAGAGTTTTAACGCTTATTTCAAAAGTTCTGTCTGAATAGTTCTGTCTCTAATTCTAAAGAGCAGAGTTCATAGCCATTGCAAAATGCAGATAAATGCAAAACTGTGGTAACACATTGTATATATATATATTTACTGTATATAATTAGTAAATAAACTAATATATTATTAAAAACGAATGTATTATTACTACTATAAAATGTACTACTGTAAAAAGCTAATGAATATCGCTAATCATTAGGCTAATGTACTATGCTACTTGGTAGAATAATTTTTCTTCTGATTATTTTTAATAATAATTGCACTTAAAAAAAAAAACTATCACATTGGCCCTGTGTTACAGTGATTTTACCACACTTGAGGATTTAGTATTGTGTTGCGTCTATGAGAGAGACGCTGTTACGGGGCTGATGAGACGTGAGACTTGCGGATCCATTCGCAGAGCTTTATTAGACAAAGGCAGAGACGTGGTCATACAGCAGGCAAGGGGGAGATGAGAGCAGAGTGATAAATGCTGAAACAATACTCGGCAGAGGGAAGGGATAAGAGTGAGTGTTATATAGTGAGGGAGTGATATGAAACAGCTGGGTGCAATCAGTGTAAACAGGTGTGTGCAATTCGTGCTGAGTGCAATCAGTAATGCATGATGGGAAATGTAGTCCGGGGTGATGTGCAACAGTGTGTAGTGCGAGAGTCAATGAAATGGAAAGTTCGTTGACCGGATTCGTGACAGACGCCAATCAATGATAATAGATACATTTGTGGTTGTCAGATCAGTGAGTAGCGCATGTCTGCATCTATTGCCATTGTTTGCCACGTTTTCACTCCCTGAACATGTTTAGTAAGTGCTGGTTGGGTCATTTGAAAAGTGTAATCACTGTAATCAGGTTATTGTCTATGTTGATCGGCGTTTGTCTGCGCAGTGTGAATTTGCCTTTAGAATACCCCCTTACCTGTGGTAAAAATCAATGTAACACAACCATAGCTTATTGTGACACTATTCATGAATAGTTCTCCTTGAAATAACAGTAATGGGTCATGATTTTTCTTCTTAAAAGTAGGACATTTCAAACTCTAAAGACACAGCTTTGTGAATTCTAAAGACACAGTAGGATGTGCGCAAGAGCAGGTACTAAAATCACATGTCATGTGGCTCAAAGCGATACAGACAGACTGAGATGAAGGGATGGGCTGATACAGGCTGGGGCTGCTGGTCCTCATCGTGAGGAGCTTCCACAAGCTGAGATCCCCCTCAGGAGAGGTTAAAGACACTCTCTCTCATTTCAACCATTCCAAGACACCATCTAATTAATCTGCCCTGGTAACTAACAGTGGATAATGCAACCAAACAAATCGAAGGTGCAACATAATGAGCAGACTGTGAAATAGATGATTGCTAACATATTAAAGTATGTTGACCAATGTTTTCCCAGGAAATTTACTATTAATCAATTTAATCATTACAGCACTTACAAAATTATATCAATATTCCTTAAACATTTTATTGTTTTTGTTGGCAAAATCAAGCTACTGTTTTTGTACAAACTTGATTTAGGGGTCTTACAAAATTCTTGACCCCTTTCCATTGAAAAATGTACTGACAAGAACAAACATTTTTTCCACAGAACCGACCTACATTGTAGCCTACCAAGACTGGTAGTGACCAGTCAGAACACCCAGCCAGAAGAGCCAGCCAATGCTGTATTAATTTATACAGAACCAACTCATCACTACTGAATGTGTATTTTTATTTGTTTAACAACTTACAATTTTACTATAATTTTTATTTCAGGTGTCTTTAAGCTCCAAACCAGTGCAGACAAGTTAAAGTCAAGGTAGGATGACTAATGAAAAAAAAAAGAAAACAGCTAAAAAAATCATAGGACATGAACTCTCAGAGAAGGTGAAAGCTCTGAGAGTCTGTGAGGTCTTTGTTTGATTTGCACAAATGAGTTTTACCATAAATGAGTTGGCGCAGTTTGCTCTGTCATTCCTCAACTGAGACGTTTGACCTGTTTTTTTTCTTAAACATAGAAACATGTAAGAAGCCCTGGCCCATCACAAACCCGGACTGTGCATTGTCCTGGCAGGAAATAACAGTCTATGTGCCAAGACAAGAGCAGTCTAGACCCTCGAACTGACTAAATACTCCCTGATCTGACAACCCCCACTGCGCCACGACTGTGTCATCTAAAAGGAATCTCTCTAATGAATGAGATGCCTATTAAAAACCCGACAGATCTCAGGACCAAACTACAGCTTTCGTCCACACTTCCTGTCTCCGCAGGACTGATGCTGAGCAGACTAACCCAATATCACAACATTCAGTCTGGGAGAGATGATGCAGCTCAGTCTGGGAAAATCTCTCCACACCCACCAGGTGCTTCTTATTGATGAGCTCTAAAATCTCCAGATAATAACAAAGTGTGGATTCTTGTGTCCTTTATGAAATTCTTATTTTACGTGAAGGTTAGACCTTAGAGCCACGAATTGACCGCTTTATCTGAAAGTGTGATCCTGAACTCTAAAAAATGCTGGGTTAAATACAACCCAGTGCTGGGTAAAATAGGGACAAACCCAGCAATTGGGTTGTTTTGACCAACGGTTGGGTTACTACCCAGAAGGTTGGGTTAAACATTTAACCCAACCGCTAGGTTAAACCAACACAATTGCTGGGTTTGTTCCTATTTTACCCAGCACTGGGTTGTATTTAACCCAGCATTTTTTAGAGTGTGATAAATATTTACAGTTATTTAAACTGGACAGTGGGCGGTTTGTGGGTGTATTATTTGATTCTGAGACTATAAAGACACTGCAATTTAAGGATTATTGGCCTCCTAGGGAAAACATAGGGTTAATGGTCATCAAATAGATCCCGGAAATCCTTCACTTAGATATAAAAGGGACAAACCCAGCTATTGGTCAAAACAACCCAATAGCTGGGTTTGTCCCTTTTTAACCCAGTGCTGGGTTATATTTAACCCAGCATTTTTAAGAGTGTAATAAAAATAATAATAATAGCTGGAACAACAAAAGCAATAAATACGCCAGCATTCTACTAACAAAATGAGGTATGTGTGGTTACGAGCAGTTTGTAGCAAGCGATTTCTTCCGTGTCACACTTACAGGATAATTGGAAATGGAGGGGCATTAACTCCGATGGGATTAGAGAGGGGAATTAAATATGTTAATCCCCAAAAAGGTAAATAGCCTTCTCAATACAATAACCAATTTCCAGGATCTTCCCCAAGGACATGCTTGCCTTTGAAGCAACATGGTCTCGAGTGTTCCAGAAAGTTCCCAAGGTCATCCCTATGGTGCAGACAGCCCTCGAACCCCTCGGCTGACTTCTAACCTGTTCTTCAATGCCTCTGTTTCTCACATCATTACTCGCCGCCTCTCCAGAGAGCGCTTACTGCCATGTGTTCATCTGCCTTCTAATTATATCACCCAGCAGAATGGCATGGGTTTGATACTTTACAATGTGCTGCCACAGCAACATGAGAATGCGACAGGCATAGCCACTGTGAATCAATGTGCACGTCTATGCTTTTTATTTTTTAATTCCTGAAAGCAAAGTCCAAAACAATAATTGAAATGATATTGTAATGCTTGAAGCCACTCTGTAAGTGAATATGTTTTTCCCATGGAAATTGCATTGAACAATGTTTTGAGCAGACATAAAAGAATAGTGTCGAACTCTGATGTAAATAAAATTGGCCAAAAGTGCTTGTGAATCAATTGCACAGAGAAGCACTTCAATTGCCTTACAAAGATCAAAGTGCATCTTGTATACAATTAGTTTACTACAATTTTAACCACAACTAATCCATTATGAAAAAAAGCCATACGTCAATTATGCTGTGACTTGAAGATCCTTCTCTCTTTTTTATGTTGTGTGACTAAAGATGAATGTCTCTGCAAATAAAAAATGAGTAATGCTGAAGAAAAGTCAGTCGCTGAAGAATGTTGTCCATGAAGAATTCCAGTCAAATTCAATCAAGTCAGTCCTGCAAACCTATGATTTGTAATGGATATTTTCTTGGATGTTCAGTGAGGCAGCGGTACCAAAAACTCTTTGTATAACAGAAGAGAAAAATAAATAAATGAATAAATAAAAACCTCACTATACAATTCAACGAATTTAAAACATAATCTAACAGATGAAAAAAGGGTCTCATAACACCAACACAGCATAGCTCTGTTCCAAACCCTATTTAGCTGCTTTGATGTCTACTGTCTACATATAGGCAGCATCCAAGCTGAAATGGAAGCTAAGAAGCTGATTTGAAATGCTCTGCATGTAGGCAACTCTGCATGCCATATAAAAAGTGATCCACACGTGAACAGGACACTTACTTACTTGCTTAGCTAACGTCATGATACTCTGATAAAGATCAATAAAAATATCTAAAGATCTAATAACAAAAATGGCCAATATTCAGTTTTATTTTCATAATAGTTATTATAATCAACCATTTTCTCGCTATTTACCACAATGCATTGAATGACGCGTAATGCTATGTTAGATCATGAAAGCGCATCTTAATTTTATGCGTGGAGAGAGGAATTAGTTATTTCAATTAATATAAAAAGTGGTTACAATTTTCAGTAAGGTCTTATTTTACAGTTAGTTAACACATGAACTAACAATGAACAATATATTTATTACAGTATTTATTGGTCTTTGTTTGAAATGCTCTGCATGTAGGCAACTCTGCATGCCATATAAAAAGTGATCCACACGTGAACAGGACACTTACTTACTTGCTTAGCTAACGTCATGATACTCTGATAAAGATCAATAAAAATATCTAAAGATCTAATAACAAAAATGGCCAATATTCAGTTTTATTTTCTATAAATGTGTTATTATAATCAACCATTTTCTCGCTATTTACCACAATGCATTGAATGACGCGTAATGCTATGTTAGATCATGAAAGCGCATCTTAATTTTATGCGTGGAGAGAGGAATTAGTTATTTCAATTAATATAAAAAGTGGTTACAATTTTCAGGTCTTATTTTACAGTTAGTTAACACATGAACTAACAATGAACAATATATTTATTACAGTATTTATTGGTCTTTGTTAATGTTAGTTAATAAAAAATACAACTATTCATTTTTAAATAATATTAACTGCTACAGCTTTTATTTTAATAAAATATTAGTAAATGTTCAAATTAGCATTACCTAAGATTAAGTGCTTTAGAAGTATTTTTATTTCATGGTAACTAATATAGCTTATCAACAAATGGAACCTTATTGAAAAGTGTTATCAAACTAGTTTGAGATAACCCATTAAAATAAATAAATACAAACCACTGAATGCCACTGGAACAGACAGGACACTTACTTACTTGCTTAGCTAACGTCATGATACTCTGATAAAGATCAATAAAAATATCTAAAGATCTAATAACAAAAATGGCCAATATTCAGTTTTATTTTCTATAAATGTGTTATTATAATCAACCATTTTCTCGCTATTTACCACAATGCATTGAATGACGCGTAATGCTATGTTAGATCATGAAAGCGCATCTTAATTTTATGCGTGGAGAGAGGAATTAGTTATTTCAATTAATATAAAAAGTGGTTACTTTTTAAGGTCTTATTTTACAGTTAGTTAACACATGAACTAACAATGAACAATATATTTATTACAGTATTTATTGGTCTTTGTTAATGTTAGTTAATAAAAAATACAACTATTCATTTTTAAATAATATTAACTGCTACAGCTTTTATTTTAATAAAATATTAGTAAATGTTAAAATTAGCATTACCTAAGATTAAGTGCTTTAGAAGTATTTTTATTTCATGGTAACTAATATAGCTTATCAACAAATGGAACCTTATTGAAAAGTGTTATCAAACTAGTTTGAGATAACCCATTAAAATAAATAAATGCAAACCACTGAATGCCACTGGAACAGATCCACGATTTCGCTAAATATACAGAAAAACATCTAAAATCATAATTTTCGACAGAAGCATTTACATGTAAAGCATATTATCCCTATCAATTAATGCACCGGACAGTTCAAATGATCAACAACGAATGTGAGGCGATGAAATAAAATGGTTCCTTATCCTTGCAAGTAAAAGAAGATTAAACATTTCTGTTATCAGGAGCACTGTATTGACTAATAATCATCCTATCAGTAAAGTCAGGACAGAAATGATCAGTGAAATAATGACAGAAACAGAGCCATTTCACTCTGAGCCCTTGCCAAACACTCCAGGCCACTTTTATCCAGTTCTGGCCCCCTTTCCTTTCCAAATTTGTGGCGCATTACCAAGTTTTATTAGTTTTGCTGAAATGCAGCTGAGATATATGTGGCAGAAGACAGTAATGACAGGAAATGAGGATGGGGTAAATAAAGCCCAGCAACACTGCTGGAGGTCCCGACAGGAAGTTAACTGGTATGACAGAAGGAGGAAACCATTATGAGCTAGTTTAATTGTTTCTGACCCAGAGAACATCATTACATTATATCTGCCTAACATGAGTAACATATCACCTACAACAAAAAGACAACGGCTTTAAACACTTCTTCTTCCAATTAGTATGTGTACCAAGCAACTCACAGACACACACACACACACATACACATAACCTCTGCTCCCATGATGCCCTGTTAGCAGTTTACATCATCCGTTCATTACGAGTTTGATGATACACTCACACCCACATGATTAAAGCCAGCAATGGGTTTTTTGGTTTAAGCGTGTACAGTGTTAACGTCGCCGGGCTCTGATAAACGAGTGTCTGAGGATAGTGACATGCTAATCGCCACAGGCAGGGAAAGAGAGAGCGGCTCCAAGCGCTAATTTTATTCATTTGCCCGTGTAGCTGTATAATTGTTTCTGTCATCCACTGAGGGCAGCCTAACGGATTTCACACCCCCAAAACAGTTACCACGGTTTTCGCTCAGATTTCTCAGAAGGCGATCATGAAAGGTGATATTATTTATCACCTGGTGTAATATCCTCTAGTGTGCAAATTGATTCACACCCCCTGCTCTTCCTCCGCAGTGTCATTTCCATACGAGATTCCACTTCAGATGAACTGAATTTGAACATTTCTGATTCATCTTGATCCAAAAGCTTGGACGCTCTGTGTAACAAAATCTTGCATGAGGTCTCATCATCCTCTTGGACATTTATCTATATTTAATCTTAAATTCTATCTGCCCAGTGTATATTGAGTAGACATCAAGGATAAAGTAATAATTGCTACTCAAGTAACCTGCTAAATGTGCTGCAGGTGATGCCAGAGTCATTTCTGTATCAGCAAATTATGTTTTATTTGCAACAGTATTGCAACAAGGAGAAATTGTTAAATTAACTGTTAGTAAAGCAATTCTGCATAACCATGACATCAGTTAAATATTTTGAGCCACTAACCATGTGCTGTTATTTGCAACATTGTGCCACAGCTGTGCAATTAATTTATCAGTGCTAAAAAGTAAATAACCTAAAATTACATCTCTCTCTCGCTCTCTCTCTCTCTCTCTCTCTCTCTCTCTGCGAAATAGACACTGATTTGAGCTATTTGCTAATTTGCAGTTGAATTTGTGGAAGGTTTGTAAAAAAATTAATTAAAAAAAGGTCAGTTTATATGTGAGGGTGTGTGTGTTTTGACAATGGGCTGTGGTTAGGTTGTTCTATTATATTCCATATTGGCACTGCAGTGCAGGCCTGAGTGAACTAATGTCACTCAATGCTGAGAGTTCTGTTCACTTACGGGAGGATGACAGAGCTTGGATCTTGAAATGGACCAGATAAAACGCAGGAAGAGAGTGTTTTTAAAAAGCACAAAGTAAAGGGGAGGGACAGAAAGAGAAATTTGACAATAATTGCTGAAAAAAATAAGCTTTTAAAGAAGGTTGCTTTAGAGAGAAAACATACTTTATATATATATATATATATATATATATATATATATATATATATATATATATATATATATATATATATATATATTCTAATTCAGAATTTCATTTTGTAACTTTTGTCATGCTAGTGAAGCACTGATTTAGTTTAAATATTATAGAACAGACAGTTCTAACTGTAAATTCTGAACCAACGAGTCAATTTTGACGGTGTTATAAAAATTGTATATAAATACATCTGTGACCAAACAATCCATATTAATGTGCATTCTATTTCTCAGTGCTGTATGCTCAGTGTTACCACTAGGAGCACTAATGCAGACATTAGTGTAAATTGTCTTCCCTCTATGGTCAGTCAACTACACTCTTGACAGAATATTGTGGTTATGGGCTGGTCTATTTTGCATTTTGCCCATGAACACACATGGTAAAATAAAACTTACACACAGCCTTGAGTCAAAAAAAAAACACCTAGACGGAGTGCAGGGTCTTGGGATACATTTTTAAAAGTTGAACTATAGCTTTAGCTTGAAACAACCTCTTAAAAATGTGTTCTGCTCAATAAACTGGAAAAAAAAACAGCCAACAATGTATACTTGCGCAATGTGCGCAGATGGAACGCAAGAATGTGTCTCGTGTGAACAACCCCCAAGTATGCACATGTGACACAGTGCACTGCAGCCGTGAGATGTGTCATGACAAAATTAGAACGCTTTCATTATAATCAATGATGCTCGCACACTTGCAGTGTAGACAGTACATGTGTGTCAAAAGAAGTATTTGTCTTGATAAAGTTGTGTGCAGCCTTTAGAAAGAGAGAGAATGAGAGAGACGAGCTATTCAGAATGGTTGCATACTACCATACTACTCTTATTCCACATTTCACAAAATATGCAGTATACATCACAGCACACTTCCCAGAATAGTGTCCCACAATGCAATGCACATTACTTGACTTTGCATTTACAAATTGATGAATAAAAGTGATATCAAATATCTCCTTTTCTGATTTGATCTGTCAAAGGTTACGATACTTTTACACAAAATAGGATAGAATGCAAAATATGTTTTTTTTGTTTAATTTAAAGTGTATGATTTTACGTATTCATTTCTAATTCCTAAATATTTATATTTGTATTACTTGTAGTCACTCATATTTTGTTAAACAGCTTATTCTGCAGATTCGTTTTTTTGTTGCACGATACACACTTTATTGTGTGCTTTAATCAAAATAAAGTTATATATATATATATATATATATA
>NW_015505564.1:736169-746493 GCF_001515645.1 Sinocyclocheilus grahami | reverse complement strand
ACACACACACACACACACACACACACACACACACACACGCTCGGCTAGTACTAGACAGGATATGGTGTGCAGTGGGCCGCTCTTATCCAGTTCAAGGAGAACCTTCACAAAACTGCACACTAGGAAGTAGACCTCTGCATCTTAAACTTATAAAGACAATTATGCGCTTTATAGCCTGTAGCTGCTCCGTCTTCTTATTTCCTGTCATTATAATACAGACAAAAAATGTCTAAAGACAACAGTCCTGTATAAGCCAAGACATGACAGATTCTGTCTGTGCTGCTTACTAAAACAAATGAAATCAAAACAAACCATTTTGGGAAGCATTTGTAGTTCCCGTCACTGATGCATCACACTGTACCAGACATTGCAGCTCTTAAATCAACTTTTAAATCATAAGTAGTCAAATGTGTGCAGATTCATTATTATTTTATTAAGATTAGTTTAAAACTGATATGAATATATAAGGGAAAATGTATACTATATGGTCAAAACCAGTTTATTTGCATTGATCCTGACAACTGAATTTTTATAAGTAAATACGTAATTTAATCTTTAAAGTTATAAAAGCTGCATACTTTTAAAAAAAATATCAGCGTGCTGTTTGAAGTAGCTTCTGTCAACTTCTTATTGCATTTCTTTTCAACTACCCACCTAGGGAAAAAAGCACTTATGAACATTTATGTGAAAAGAATTTTATAGGATGCACATGCAGTGTTTTGTTGTGGTATGTTTCATATACATTCTGCATATAACGAATGTCTAGAGAGCAGTCAGTCATATTGAAATCTGTGGCTCTTACAACCCACCATCTGCCACAGAGTCAAACGCTGACCTCCCCCCGTCGCCTCTATCTGCACACGATGACTTCACACTGTTCAAAACTCATAACAAATACACACACGTCTCAGCATCTGTCACACATATTTCATATGATTTTACATATTTGTTTCTAAATATGTTTATAAATATAGTCCTAAATATTCCTATTTTCACATAGTCTTGCTGAATTTTTCACCAGCGTCTTGTCTGCTAATTGATTATTTGCTGTAAATTATGTTCACTTTAATCTGTGCATTAGTCACAGTATGAAGAAATACGTTTTATTTTTTTTTTAAAAAATTTTAACACAAACTAATTTTTACAAAAAAAAAGGGAAATACTTAGAAAAGTCAGAACCTATTACAGAGACTATTATTTGTGCTGGGTTTTGTCAAATTCATAAAAGGCATTAAAAGGACATGTGCTGTTCTATGCAGTTTATGCAATCTATATTAATATTCTAAACAAAAATGTTATGTTTACATTTACATCTTTATTTGGGGATTTTTTAATATTTTGAATAAAGACATTTTTTTCTACAAATGTAACACTTTGAAAAGTGAAAAACTAGTTCATCTTGGTTTCAAACCTCATCAAAACAGCTTCACACGAGACACATGACTGATGCATCACACTGTACCAGACATTGCAGCTCTTAAATCAACTTTTAAATCATAAGTAGTCAAATGTGTGCAGACATTTATTCATTATTATTTTATTAAGATTAGTTTAAAACTGATATGAATATATAAGGGAAAATGTATACTATATAGTCAAAACCAGTTTATTTGCATTGATCCTGACAACTGAATTTTTATAAGTAAATACGTAATTTAATCTTTAAAGTTATAAAAGCTGCATACTTTTAAAAAAAATATCAGCGTGCTGTTTGAAGTAGCTTCTGTCAACTTCTTATTGCATTTCTTTTCAACTACCCACCTAGGGAAAAAAGCACTTATGAACATTTATGTGAAAAGAATTTTATAGGATGCACATGCAGTGTTTTGTTGTGGTATGTTTCATATACATTCTGCATATAACGAATGTCTAGAGAGCAGTCAGTCATATTGAAATCTGTGGCTCTTACAACCCACCATCTGCCACAGAGTCAAACGCTGACCTCCCCCCGTCGCCTCTATCTGCACACGATGACTTCACACTGTTCAAAACTCATAACAAATACACACACGTCTCAGCATCTGTCACACATATTTCATATGATTTTACATATTTGTTTCTAAATATGTTTCTAAATATAGTCCTAAATATTCCTATTTTCACATAGTCTTGCTGAATTTTTCACCAGCGTCTTGTCTGCTAATTGATTATTTGCTGTAAATTATGTTAACTTTAATCTGTGCATTAGTCACAGTATGAAGAAATACGTTTTATTTTTTTTAATTTTTTTTTTAACACAAACTAGTTTTTACAAAAAAAAAGGGAAATACTTAGAAAAGTCAGAACCTATTACAGAGACTATTATTAGTGCTGGGTTTTGTCAAATTCATAAAAGGCATTAAAAGGACATGTGCTGTTCTATGCAGTTTATGCAATCTATATTAATATTCTAAACAAAAATGTTATGTTTACATTTACATCTTTATTTGGGGATTTTTTAATATTTTGAATAAAGAAATTTTTTTCTACAAATGTAACACTTTGAAAAGTGAAAAACTAGTTCATCTTGGTTTCAAACCTCATCAAAACAGCTTCACACGAGACACATGAAACCTGCAATATTGACACTGTGAATACAGAGTATTTGTATCAGTGTTAATCACTCTTAATATAGCTGAATGGGCTTCGATCCTACTTTGATTAAAATAAACAGTGAGTTAAGCCTGTCTGAAACATTCAAGAGTGTGTTTGACCCTCAGCTTCCTCTGACACTCATTCACTGTGAAATACTGCCATCTATTGGGGCTTCATTAGGCCAACACACACACACACACACACACACACACACACACACACACACACACACACACACACACACACACACACACACACACACACACACACACACACACACACACACACACACACACAAATAAATCGTTCAGCAGGACTCCAACAAGGGCCTTGCATTAGTATTCGGTTACATTTGAGAATTGTTAAAAACATTTGACTTGAAAAGTTGAGTGTTACAGATGGCATATGAAATGGCTCAGTCTCGCTCATGAGGGTGAATAAAATGAAAGATGCATTGTTTGTGAGCTGAGTTTTTTGCATGTTTTCTGTATGCGCATGTTGTTATTCTCATTATCCAGAAGGTAAGATTATCCACTGGCAAATGGGAAAAGTGTAAAAAATCAGTGCCCACTGTCCATCTCTCCCCATCAAGACCATTCATTTCATTCATTTTCATTAGTTGCATGTGTTATTGCTGCAGAACCAGTGTGGTGTCTCTGCTCAGACACAGAACAACATATTCTGTGATTTGATGTCATTTGATTTTAGTAGGGACATTGAAACTACTCTGGACTACTGTTTGCATTTGAACATCCATTTGATGGTCCCCAGTGGATTCATTTGTTTCACATTGAGCCAATTACCTTACCCTTCAGAAAATGTGCTTTTTTTCTGTTGCAATTAAACAGATTGTTCCTGTTTATGCAACGTGTTCTTAGGAAGAGGGTTACTTGCAGAGGTCAGACTTTTAATTAGCCACTATTTAAGACCAATAACAAAGTGATTATTTGCTAAATGACTCTTGAAAGCTGAGAGGCTTTGTGAAAAAAAGTACAAGGCATATTAAAGATCCATTCTCCCCTTATCGCCATGTAAATTGTGCCCAAACTGTGCTGAAACCACAGAATAAATTAACCAGGCCTGCTTTTGAAGTTACTGCAGAGCCTAAAATTGTTCCCACTGACTTCGTAAATGAGATCTTGTCAGTTTCTCAGTTGTTTCTCTTAGGCAGCAATGAGATTTAATAACGAGGCTTCATTCTCAGTTTTCTCTCAAGAAAAAGTTATCTTAGCAATGTATCACTCTATGCTCAGATTTCAAAAATCCCAAAGATGTATCACCAAATTCTTCCAAGAGCAACTAATTTGATGATACTTTATGAATTTAATTCCCTAAAGAGTATTCATTGAACTAGCTTTTTTTGTTGTTGTTGTGTTTGTGTTTAGAATTACTTATATAATGCCCAGTGTTTTGCTGTAACCATTTACAAGGTTGACACATTTTCCAGCTGTATGTATATATATATGTGTGTGTGTGTGTGCGTGCGTGTGTGCGTGTGTGTGTGTGACCACGGACCACAAAACCAGTCATAAGGGTCAATTTTTCGAAATTGAGATTTATGCATCACCTGAAAGCTGAATAAATAAGCTTTCCATTGATATATGGTTTGTTAGGATAGGGCAATATTTGGCTGAGATACAACTATTTGAAAATATGGAACCTGAGGGTGCTAAAAAAAATCTAAATATTGAGAAAATCGCCTTTAAAGTTGTCCAAATGAAGTTCTTAGCAAAGCATATTACTAATCAAAAATTAAGTTTTAATATATTTACAGTAGTAAATTTACAAAATATCTTCTTGGAACATGATCTTTACCTAATATCCTAATGATTTTTGGTATAAAAGAAAATGCAATAATTTTGACCAATACAATGTATTTTTGGCTATTGCTACAATATACCCCATCGACTTATAAATATATATATTCCTAACTCTATGAAGTCTCATAAGCTTTGAAAAGGCACCTTTGAATCAGAGAGAGCTGAAAAGGCACCTTCCTATCTTCTAGGAGAACAAGATATTTTAAACTAAATGGAGTAAATGTTCTACTGGACATCAGTGTCACTGGAGACACCTGCTGTCTGAGAATTTATATATTCATGTCTGTTTTCACTGAACAGCTGAAGGTATTTGCTAAATGAAAATATCGTATTGAATAACTGTTCAAATCATTCTTATATACACTAATAAATGCATGCAATAATACACTCTTTTTCAGCTTCCATTTTCTTTTAGACTAACAAACTTGAATTTGAATTTGTTCTGCATGGCTATATTCTGTATAGGCGTATATGTAGAAACACACCTCCTGTAACTAGATCTCAGAGATCCAACAGGAGCTTCTTTATCTAATTGAGGAGGGTCACCTCCTCTGTTTGTATTGCTGCAAGAGTCTTTTTTAAGCAATGTGTTTCTTATTGCACCTGTGTGACCCACCGTGTCGATTGACAGCCCTTCAGAGTCTAGAGTGGGAAAAGACTTGATGGAACACAGACTCTCAGCATTATAAGGCCTGTGTCCTCTTGGATGTCTCTTTTCAGGAAGTAGGGGTTAAGAGGAATGAAGCGTCTTCCTGTCTTGCCTGTTCTCTATCCATTGGATACAGCTCATGCCATCTAAGGTCAGTTCAATGGCTCTACCAACCGTGACCAATGCAAGCCAGCTGTCCGAAAACATGCCGCAAATTCCAATTAAGTCACTGAAGTCCTTCTTTGCATTTTGAAGATAAAATTCTGCATTCACAATGTAGGTTTATTTTATTTTCTATTTGGTCTTGGACTAAATTTGGATATAAGATATTAATTATTAATAATAATTATGAAAATTACATTCAGCTTTGGAAACTTTATGCAATGTCAGTTACACTAAAATAGTTTAAATAATATAGGTAACACTTTACAATAGGTTTTATTTGTTAACATTAGTTAACTACATTAACATTAGTCAATGTTAATTTAATCATTTACTAATACTTTTCTAAAATCAAAAGTTGCCTTTGTTAACATTAGATAATGCACTGTGAACTAACATGAACAAATAATAACAAGCACATATTATGAAAAATATATAGTGCTCATTGTTAGTTCATATCAGCTAATACATTTATTGGGCCCTATCATACATTTGGCGCAATGCGGCGCCAGGTGCGACGCAAGTGTTTTTTGTTAGTTTCAGCCCGACGCAGTTGTCATTTTTTGTTATTTAAAGAGCGTGTTAGTATAGGCGGGTCCACAGCGTCCGTACACTCTGGTTATTACACACACAGGGATGCACAACAGCACACAAACATGCCAAATATAAAAAATTAAAGGATTGCAATGTAAAAGATTATTATTGTGTAGGTTACATCAATATAAAAATGCCTACATGTCAAAATGGATAGTCATTGCATGTATCAGAATTAGGCTACCTATTTTCTCGTACACGAGCACATCCGTTTCCTCTCTGAGACGTGTTCTGTCTTTGTGCTTGCAAATTCCGCTGTGTAAATAGCAAATCCGCCATGGCACAAGCGCAGCTGGCTCTCAAAGGCGATTCGATGGGAGATTAGACTCTGATTGGTTTATTGCACGCCATGCCCAAAACACACCCATTACTTATTAGAAGAGAATAGGGACAACCCTTTTAGACCATGCGCCGGGATGCCATTTTTCCGGTCGTTAAACTAGCAAAAGTGGATTTGGGCATGCCCTAAGTGCAGCTGCGACGTGCGCTTTAGACCATGCGCTTAGATCATTAAAATATGGCCCATTATGTCGAAGCTGCAGTACGCAATTTTTGCCTCTCTATCACCATCTCTGTTTTAAACGTGAAAATGCAAGTTGCTTGCGGACTAGTTCATTCATTCGTTACGTGGGTTGTGCCTCGGCACTGATTCAGTGCACGGATGAATATGTGATCACCACATCAGATCAGAGCGAATCTGTCATTAAACAGGCACATACGTCGCACTAGGCATATATCCGAAAATATGTCATGTGAACAAGGGCTATAATGAGTTACTGAAATGTCTTACCTGGTCAGCAGAAGAAATACACAATCTCTGCACAATCTGTTAAGATCTCGGAGTTGTAGCCACTTCTCAAAAGCCATGCCAATATTTACTGTCGTTTTAGCACTGGCTCTGTTGCTTTCCTTTTTTGACTGCAGACTCTTTGCAGATAGAGGTTTCTTGGTTTTGACAACAGGCGATTTTCCCGATGTTAACGATGATTAACGTTACCGTTCTTCCGTTCCTCATGGCTTTTTCATTTTCTTTCAGTTTACACGTAATTATGCAAAGGTGTTTTTAGGTTTTTTTGGTAAATGGACCACGGTTTCAACAGAATTATCACAAATGGAGCAATTTGAAGAAATATAATTTGTAAATAAACTCACAAAGATTTTTTTTTCCCCATAACCATGCAAAGACAAATGACGTCAATTTCCTGTGGACCTGACACCTCAAATTATAAATCATTTTA
Organism: Sinocyclocheilus grahami; assembly: GCF_001515645.1. NCBI lineage: Eukaryota > Metazoa > Chordata > Actinopteri > Cypriniformes > Cyprinidae > Sinocyclocheilus > Sinocyclocheilus grahami. The sequence continues at coordinate 739,456 of NW_015505564.1, read as the reverse complement.
AGTTTCCTTTGCAAATTGAGGTAAGGTAAGGAGACAGGTTTGAACACTAATGTTTTATGTTGACAATGTTGTCATTATTTATTTGCCCTCATGGCAACCTGTATCTGTTTTTCAATGCAAAAAAAAAAAGGTAAAAAATAAATAAATACAACCATAGAATAACAGTTCATAGTTCTGACAAAGGCTTGCAACATTTGAAAAAATAAATTAAATTAAATTAAATTAAATTAAAATGTAAAATTATAGCAATCAGCGTCCACACAGAGGGATGATACTGTTATTTGTATTGTTGCACACACTGCATTTATGCAGATTTACATGCTCCAGCTCTTTGGGTGGATTCAGTCAATTGGATTCAGATTGGCTCTCAATGGTTTTACAAAAACATTCTGAAAGTGTTACCAATGATATTGTTTCTCAGTAGATATACATGCTCAAATGTTTGACAGTTACAATCTGATTTTAGATTCTTAAAGTTATTTTTATATGAGCAATATAAGTATTGCAATCCGATTTACATATTTGTGCATTGCAGCCAAATAAAACGTAAGAGCATGTGTGCAGTCACCACATTCAGGACCAGAGAAAACCACTGTGATGAAAACCACTGCGGTTACCATAGCCTACCATAATTATCATTGACATTTTTGCCTTGATGAAATATATGTTAAAAAAGCTGACATATAAATCAGAATACAGTATGTAGTAAATATACATGAGATGTACAATATATACAGTATATACAATGAATAAACACATATGGTCATAAGACACTAAGCAAATGTAAACATACAAATCACAGCACAAAGTAGTCAGATTCACGTGTCAAATTATTTCAGGTGTGTAACAACCTTTTCAATCCAACTGAAATGTCATACAGATTGTCTTCAGATTGTGCACAAACATAGCTTGTGTTATCATTACAGTTGTGGTGTGAACTTTTATCGTAGAACGATTATTAAAACATTATAGTTTTTATATAAGGCTTTTATATAATGCTATGTCTTTATTCACTGTGTTCGTATTCACATACTGCGATCGTATTGATATTCAGACTAAAAATGGTACCTCATCACATTGCAGTAGGTTTAATCAAAATGCATGTATTTTTTTCACACAGCAAAATATGACATACGAGAAGTTTACAAAGCTTTAATGTCATTTGATCATATAAAAAATATCAATAAAGATTTTTTTTTTAATCGTCCCTTTTGAATAAATTTTGGGGTGAATTATACTTTTAAGAAGACTGTTTTAGGTCTAAAACATCATCTACAGCAATTAACTGCACCTCAGAAACATGTACTTGAAATACATGTAAAAGGCTCTCATGGTAAAATCAAATCTCATGGCCTGAACCTGGCAGCTCAATCTGTCTGCCAGGCCATTATGGATTACCTGACCAGTGAACGGTCAATGTGTGGAGGCCACAGTCACCAAAGCAAAATAAACTGCAGGCAGAGGAAGTGGTCAACATTAGCAGGGGCCCAATAAGAAGATGAAATGTAAAATGGCGCTGGGTAATTGATGTGTTCCTCCTTACTGCTGTTAATGTGCAGGGGGCCTAATTGTTCCCAGATATCCCACCATTGCTCCATAGGAAAGGCTAATTAGTGTAAGTCTTTACAGTAAATAATTACAACTAATCACCTTAGCTAATGGATATTAGCATATGAGACATACAAACAAGCTAAGGGGTGCTTATGACCTTGCAAAAGAGACATTCACAAAGCCTTGGAGGTGATTTCTTCAAAACTTCAATTACCCAGCAGCATTCTGGGAAAAATAAGTCAAGTTTAAGAAACAAAGAAAAATGATAAGTGAAGGCATACAGTATGTATTGACACCTAAAGGCAAGCACTCAAATCTAGAGCGTTGGCTTGTTCAGAGCAAATGCATGTAAAACTGATAAATGCAAATTAAGTCAGATCAGCTTGGTTATGGTTATAAACCACTAGTCATAACTGTATTCTCCTGACCAGGGAATATTTAACAAATTGTATTTAATTATTTTAATTGATATGCACCAATATAACATTACACAGTAATATATATATATTTTTTTTCAGAAACATTTTGCAAACTGTTTAATAAAAGTTTTGAATTAATTTACTCAAATGAACAGTTTGAACTGATTCAGGAAATGAATCAAACTTACCAACTCTCCAATTTAAATAAGATATGCTATTAAACATTGGGTAACACTTTAGTATAGGGACCAATTCTAAATATTAGTAATAGCTAGTTGCTTATTAGCATGCCCACTATTAACATATTGGCTGTTTATTAGTACTTATAAAGCACATATGACCATATTCTACATCCCTAATCATACCAAACACCTAAAGTTAACAACCACCTTACTAACTATTAATAAGCAGCAAATTGTGAGTTTATTAAGGCAAAAGTCCTAGTTAATGCTTTGTTAATAGCGAGAATTGAAGCTTAAAATAAAGTGTGACCAAACATCTGTCTTCTCTCATAATCGCAAGGAATGTTTGTAAAATTAGTCTAATGACACATTCTTTAGGAAACATTAGCAACATTTTAGGAAATTAGCAAAATCATTGTTAATATGTGGTATACTGTATGGCCCTGTCTTACACTGTAAATTTTTTTTAAAAATCTGTGACATTTACGGTAAAATACCAGCATCTGTGGTTGCCAGAACTTCACCGTAAAAATTATGGTAGCAACATTTTAGGAAATTAGCAAAATCATTGTTAATATGTGGTATACTGTATGGCCCTGTCTTACACTGTAAATTTTTTTTTTAAATCTGTGACATTTACGGTAAAATACCAGCATCTGTGGTTGCCAGAACTTCACCGTAAAAATTATGGTAGCAGCATTTTAGGTTTTACAGACTTAACTTAAATTCACAATAAAATAAAGTATTTAATTAACTGATGTAATGTAAATAAACCAACATATTGAAGTAATATTATCTGTTTTGAACCATTGTAATGCACTGATAACCAACAAAAACTGGTGGTGATGAGAAAGTCACATGATGAACCAAAGTTCATCACAAACAGCTTTTCTACGAGCTGAGGAGGGCAATACTTATATATAGAAGGTGCAAGGGGTCATTCACACAAACACTAAACCCCATCATGGTGACACACGATACTGAAATAATGCAATAAACATTAATTTAACAACATTAGATGTAAGATTAAACCCTAGTGTACACAACTGATAAGAAAAGAAACAAAGAAGAAACATGTTATTTCAACAAAAAAACAAAACAAATATGAAGTGTCATGCAGGGAATTCTGGGAGTG
>NW_015505564.1:732343-736025 GCF_001515645.1 Sinocyclocheilus grahami | reverse complement strand
AATTAACTGATGTAATGTAAATAAACCAACATATTGAAGTAATATTATCTGTTTTGAACCATTGTAATGCACTGATAACCAACAAAAACTGGTGGTGATGAGAAAGTCACATGATGAACCAAAGTTCATCACAAACAGCTTTTCTACGAGCTGAGGAGGGCAATACTTATATATAGAAGGTGCAAGGGGTCATTCACACAAACACTAAACCCCATCATGGTGACACACGATACTGAAATAATGCAATAAACATTAATTTAACAACATTAGATGTAAGATTAAACCCTAGTGTACACAACTGATAAGAAAAGAAACAAAGAAGAAACATGTTATTTCAACAAAAAAACAAAACAAATATGAAGTGTCATGCAGGGAATTCTGGGAGTGTCAATTTATGGTTTTTCACTGCAAATTATACAATGACTTTTTCTTTTTCACTTCCAAAACCCGTATTTTTAACAGTATTTTACTGTAAAATCACATGTAGCATTTGGACCAATCAGACAGACATTTGTTCACTAGATTTAACAAATCAATTATTCATTAGATTAACAAATAGTCACAGACCCCTCACCCAATAAACATACTGGGTGCCAGGATGTCTGTGAACGACCCCAGGCCCCTGGTTACCATGGCAACCACGACACCTCAGCCAGACCAGATAAATTTTATGACCTAAAAGTATGCAGAGAGAATCTTCCCCCCTACTCAGTTCTCTCTAAAACAGACACATATTGCTATAGAAAATGACTTCTTTCATTAATTCATACAGCCACAATTTTCTATGACCTTCCTATCATGCATATCCCCAGGTCATTGTGTACGATTTCTATCTTCTTGTATATGGTCTTTTGTATTGTATATTGTTTTTATGCATGCTTATGATAGAACAGCTCGCTCATGTAATCTTACCTATACCGTGTTTAGTATCTATGAATTCGTCTTCTGATGATCTAATTGAGTGTATATTATATGTGTATACCTATGCAACATATTAGTGTTCTAAGAATCTTTGGTAGTTTTTGCATCAACACCCAATCAAACTACATATGCAAAATACCATGCTCTAAGACAAAGAGTCGTAAACTTTCCCTCCATAAGTGAAAGTCACCATTTGCTCTGTGACCTCCCGGAGGTGTAAGCTCAATAGGAGATAAAGCTCTCACATCAGTGGCCCGCCTCAGTCAGTCTGTGGTTCTGTTGACTCTGAGAAGATGAGAATGTGAGCTAGAACACTGCTGCAAAGTTCCTGCCAGGCCTCGGCCTTGACTTTCCATTCACCAAAGATCCTAGGATCTCAGCTGATGTTTCTCTTAGCTCTTTTTCACTTTCCACTGGGAAGAAACTCCCAGTCACAATCGAATCAGAACATCTTTGGAATTCATCACTCTTCAAACCCGGAAGAACGTGATCGCAAGTCCAAAACCTTGAAACCATCAAGACTTTCATCCGAGACTGCATCCGGACACTCGTTCAATGACCAAGGCAATGCAAGTATCATACATTTAACTAAATGAAACAGAGGTTTAGTATAAGTGGTAGACCCCGTTCTAAAATGGCACTGATGGTTTTTAACTCAGGTGGTTTTGACTCATTTTCCATAACTGCATTCTCTGGTTTCTTTAATGGCTTCATTCATCCACTTTAGCTCCCCTTTTTTATGCACGCGTGAGTGTATGTATGTTTGTATGTTTGTTTGTTTGTTAGACTAGTTTGTGTTAGTGTTTAGTTAATAAAACTCTTGTGCACAAATTACATGAGTTTCTGATTCTGCCTTGCAAATGAATTGTCCCTTTACGATTTGATCCTTACTACATGCTCTAATGCAGTGGCTCTCAAACTGGGGTACGCGTACCCCTGGGGGTACGTGAGGAGACGGAGGGGGGTACGCACAAAAAATTCTGAGTTTTGGCATTCATTTAATTCTACCCCAACTTAAAGTAACATTAAAACCGAACATGTATAAAATGCCACTTCTAATTTAAAAACAGGAATGGTCAAATATCCAATCGTACCTCATCTTTTGCTGTCAAAACTGCATCCACACAAGCAGCGTGCATGTGATAGGATGCCTGCTGACTATGCTTCAGCAAATCAATGTATATTTAAAGTAGATTTTCACTTAATAGCACGAAGAGCAAAAATTGACACGGACTGTACAATGAGATCGATTTAAACTCTCTTCGACACAAACACACCCTGTGCGAGTTATTGTCTTCATGTTTAAAATACGAGCAAGAATGCAAATTTCCATGAATATCCAAACAATGGCAACAGTTCAACAAAAAAGGTAATGTTAAGTGAACATTTTAAATGTAGCCTACATTTTAAACAGAATACATGTTTGTTATATTTTGCAACAAAACAATTGTTCCAATGAAATCCATATAATCTGGTTTGCGTCTCCAAGCAAATACAGCGGTGTTTCATTAGTGAAAAAATCTGCGGCTTTGACCGATTCGGAGAGTCAGTGATTAATAACACATTCATAACAACAGCATTTTGCTTCATTACTGAATGAATGAATGACTAGACGCCTGGCTCATTAAGACAGTGACTTGCTGGCACCTATTGGTGGTTTTATTTTTAAATCTACAAGTAGCTATCACTTCGATTTGCCATCATTTATTGCTTTATTTATTATATTAATAATACACTTAATGGAATGTTAAGGATATGACATAAAACATGACATACAATTAATAAGGGTAGAAAATATTTGCCTCTATAAAGGTAAAAATGCACCTGTAAATCAGTTTAAGGTGACAGCTATTGTCCTTTAATAGAAAAGGTATGACTGCGGTCTAAGTGGAAGAGAGGGAGTACGCAGAAGAATGTTAAATGCCCCAGGGGCAACGCCGCTGTAAAAGTTTGAGAACCACTGCTCTAATGCATTAATACTGTATGAAAGTATTTTCTGAAATATCCTTTCGTAGAGTTGATATGAACTTACACTGAATGTTCACTGGACTGACAGATTGGTTGATGGCAATTTAATTCTGCTACAGTTACTACTGGCAACTGATATAAATAATTGTAATTAATCATAATTAACTGTAATTATGTATATACATTTCCCTTTTGAGCTAATTTGCTACACACATTAAACATAATTACATTTATTCACTGAATATAGTATGGAAACTTACTGTTAATCAGTTAACAGGTTTTTACTGTAGCATTTTTACAGTCTTTTACCGTTAAAATCACAATATTTTTTTTTAAAGTGTACTGACAACTACACGTTTCTTTAAAAGGGCTGTATGTAGAATTCAGAAACCCTTGTTCCCTTTCAGTCGGTCACTCTTGACGTCACGTCGGAGAACCGACGAATTGGGATCTCGCTTAGAGGGACCAATCTACTTCGAGTGTAAACTAAACGAGCTAATGCACATTGGCATGCGATTATTGCATCCAGCTGCTGCTGATCACAGCGTGAGTATAAGTAGGCAGCAGATGCAGCGCATATTCAGCTTTTCGCTTCGGAGCCGAGCGATCACATCGTTCTGCTCCTGACTCCTCTACTGAGAGAAGAAGACTGAACGAGTTCAGCGCGCTCTTGGAGAGCTCTTCGTGTTGGCGGACGGCGCATCAGTGGTGGTGGTTTCCCATGTCGAGTGGGCTGCACACATCAGGCTGCACTACCCCGTTTGTGTTGCAGATGATCATCTCCCCTGTGCGC
>NW_015505564.1:710347-731690 GCF_001515645.1 Sinocyclocheilus grahami | reverse complement strand
GTGGGGCAGCTAGGGGGTTACAAGGGTCCCCCCGGTGGAGCGGTCGGTTGCGATGCAGTTGTGTCCTAATACCGCCTCCAACCGGCAGGGAGAACCGTGCCTCCCCTCCCGGGTCTGTAGGTACTCGACTGGCCAACGATGCCAATACGACCTGTGGAGAAGCTGCCTTGGCCTGGTGCACTTGCAATCTTGCCGTAGCGTGTAAGGCAGACTTGCACGAGGGTGGTCACGACCCGGAAGTTCACAGAGAACTCCGCACCGCAGCGGACCTCGCGCCACGAGCGACGAAGGTTACGGCGCGGTGTCTGGGTCATGCGATGTCCACTATGGTGGTCTGGGAACGCCATTCCCCCCCAAGTTCAGTGGCATCCGCTTCACAACAGTGAAGGCGGCCGATGGTCCTGTCTTGCGGGCGGAGGTCGCAGTCCTACGGGCGAAGGATGTGATAGAGCCGGTCCCTCCAGCCGATATGAAGACGGGGTTTTACAGTTCCTACTTCACTGTACCCAAGAAAGGCGGTGGGTTACGACCAATCTTGGACCTGCGTGTCTTGAACTGGGCCCTTCACCGGTTACCGTTCAAGATGTTGACACAGGAACGCATCTTCGGGTGCATCTGGTGTATTTTCATATTTCTTAATAAGACTCAGGATATCTGTGTTCTAAATCATGACTGGTGGTCAGGAACATTAGTTGTGCCTGATGTGAGATGGACAGAATCAAAATTGAAGGAGGAAATAACCATTTTTTTTTGTATCTGCGGTAGGAGAAAAGTAAAAAGAGTGACCGCCCAGCAGTCCTTCGGCATCTAAAGTGCAAAAACTTCTCATGTTGTCCAGATGAAAAAAGGACACTTTCTAAACATTGATGTTTGTTGTATGTACCATTTTATTTTGAAATAGCTGTTTTAAAATAGAAAATAGTGCGGTATGTTTCATCATTTCATAATCTACATTTATGCATTTAGCAGACACTTTTATCCAAAGCGACTTACAACAGAGGAACATAAGCTTTTAAACTCTTAATTAAACTAAAATTTTCAAAATAGAAGTATGTTGAGACACCACCAACGCAAGTTGCAGTGCACTGCAGCTAATGCAACACAAATGCTAATGACCTTTAAAGCAAAGAGTCTTAACCATATCAGCTGTGAGCATGTTAATATCAGTGTCTCTTCTCAACAGTACTTTAACCCTAAACAGCTTTTGTCACCTCATCTAACATGCTTAACCTTTAGCAGGGTTTTGTCCTTTCTCTTAGCTCGTTCTCCACTGGAGTGTTCAGATATCGGCATCACTTTCACAATAAAGAGGACAGCAAATCTATAGGCAGGCAGCTGAGGGATTATGGTATAGGCAGAGAGCTAATGAATGCTGAGAGCAGATGTAACACCTCACGCTGAATAAAGACACCCTGCTGTGGAAATCACAATATCACCCATCTGACATTTAGAGGATCATTATTGAAGTACTGATTTTATTGAGCTTTGTTTGAGACTAAATTTGTTTAACAGAGGTAATCTATATAGTACACTTATAGTTTTAGTTGTCAGCTGTTACCCAACACTATAGAGACTCTATAGAGTTCAGTTATAGTATTATATACAAAATATTTTGTATTTTAAATTGTATGGCTAATTAGCCTTTTTTAACTTCATATTATAAACAAAATTGTGCTGAAAGCTAAGGCTACTGGCCATAATTAATAAAAACTAGATATTGTTCTTAATAAACATTTATCAAAGTAGTTTTTTTCATATTATTGCAAATGTTTCAGGTCCTCATATATCACCTTGTTTGCCAGAGAGAATAATTGTATAAATGATAATGCACTGTGTTTTGCTGTCTTGGGAAATGTATCGCTAATGGTTATAGATATCTCATAATGACGGACTTAAGCGATTACACTAATTGTTGTTTGAACAATCTTAAAATCTGTATTGTTTCAGTGCTGGAAGGCTGTTTATTCTAAAATCTGCAAGAGCACATATGTTTTTGTTTTTTTTCCATTGCCTCGGCTAATTTCCTTAAATCCGTTATGATAAGTCCCACAGTCACACCTATGTCACAGCAGGCAGCGCTGCACATTAGTCAATTAATAGTCTGGTAAATGACACAGTTCCAGTCAATTTATTTACTACAGGGAATCTAGCCTGGTCCCCACATGATTCCACACACAGAGACTCAACAGTCCTAAAGGAGGTCAATGCCGCTCATAAATTTTATTATTTTGCATGTAGTGTTTTATTTTATTTTTTTCCAATTTCAGTTTGGGTACTGGGTGCCCACGTCAGGATCTACTATGGATTGTTTATATTCTTTATCAGTACATGTATGTTTTACACACTGCAGGCAAAACCTATTTGAATTTTCTTCAATTTTATTATTAATTTAAATTTTTCATAAGCTAGTCATGGATTGTTCATTGTCTCCGCACATTGTCCATTAGAATTCGAACATCCACCAATACCGATGAAGATCTGCAAACTTCTGACAATGCTTTGCCTAAAAAAAAAATAATAATAAAAAAATAAATAAAAACATTTTTTGACAAATGAACAGATTTTGGAAGGCTAGATTTAATTTCATTTTATTTTACATTGCTGCTAATAAAATGTATTTTTACTCCGTTGTTGCACAGAGCTGTATGTGTTTGATCAGATATAGAGTAGCTAGGAATGAGATGGATGGGGTTTGCTTCAGTTCTGCACTGAATGAATGCTAGCCGACTAGCTGCTGGAGTCCATGGGCCACATATCAAAAGGCTCCGCTTTAGTGCAAAGCATTCCCAATGGACAGAGGCAAAATGTGCCACCATTATACAGGCCTCTCTCCTGGCTCTACCTCCTGACAGGGGTATTAAAATCAAATAAATCAGCCATTAAGAGCAGGCCATAGCAATTGAAATGCTATTAATACCTGAACCATCAACCAAGTGATGCCTTGTGATATGATAATCATGTACCAGAGCTTTCTAATTGTATGAAACATTTTTATTTTGGGGCTTTCTCGAGAAAGGTGAAAAGTGGCCGATTCGATGCCATTTCCATGTCTGTGCATTAATTCAACACGAGGGACAGACTGAGCAGTCATTTTAATTGAATCGTGGTGTCAGCATGTGCACGGTGGGCTTGATGTTACCGTTATATCGCTACCTTAGTCCTTCTACACAGGCTATTAAATGTCCATTAGAGTGATATTTGTCAGTCTAACTCAGTACAATTTACTTGATGTATGACCGTCATTTTTTCGAAGGTGAAGAGGTGTTATGCTATCACATAACAAAGGCAACAGCACATTTAAAGGTAACACACAGTTCAAGTCTTGGCTTTTTGGTCTATAAAATGACCAAAATGAAAAGCGAAAAGTTAAAGAAGAGTTAAATTCAAGGGTGTTGACCAATGAATTTTCCATAACCTTTCCTGTTTGTGATTACTGGATAAGGATGTTTTAAAAATCATTCAAATTCAGACAGATTTGCTAATTAATAATTTTGTCCAATGTATTAATTTGATTCAGTGACAAAACCTGATTCAAAATAATAAAAACCTTTAAGCAAATCACACATCACACTATGGTTTTTGAACAATTAAAATAATTAAAAAATAATAATAATAAAACTATACATGCACATGCTTTATATATAGCAATGATTTCAAATCAATTTTATGACTTTTTAAACATTTATAATTTCTATTATTTTCTTGAATTCCTTGATATTTTTTGAGTTATCTGTATCCTGAACATCCTGAACATCTTTTGATGGCACATGATAATCAAAAGATTCCATTTTACAATCAAATGCAATCTTAAACTTAAACCCACGGCTGACATGTATTCTGAAAAGTAAAATTAAAATTAAATTGCTTATGGCAGAGTAATTATTGCGAAGTAAAATTCAATGTGGCAGGTAAAGCTAAAACAAATGGAGCAACCTCAAGACGAGTTTGTGCTTATTTGAAATTTTGCAGAGGTACTTTTTCAGCTGTCACAGGTTATTGATATATTCATTAAAGGAACCTGTTCTCTCTTATCAATTTCTTTTTGTCAGTAGCATGTTGTCACCCTCAGTTGACAATGAATCAATTTACAATTATGATTGTTGATGGCCCATGACACAAACAGTGAGGGAATGTCATTAGATGAACATTAAAATGATGCACAGTGCAGTGAGACCCTGGCTGCTGCTGTTTACTCTATAGCCCACCCTTTACTGTGGGTGCCACTGGCCTGTAAGCTCTGGAAAAGGGGCAAATGTGGCGTAAATTGGACGCTTTTGTGTAACAGATACTTTGTATTTATTTATTTTTACATATATGCAATGGATGGGGTCTGAGGAAGGCAAATGCAAAGAAAAAGCACATACTATCAAAAGATGTCAAAACAGAATTAATTTATGTGACAATGTATTTGTCCTCATGTCATTAAAACATGTTATTATTCAGGTTATATATTCACTTATTCATCCATAGAACTCAAAAGAAAAAGTTATGTCCAAAGAAATATCAATCCTCATGCAGAAGCAGTATGTCTTCAGAATCAGCTTACATGGATGATGAAGAAGAAAACAAAATCAGTCCATTTTCATTATATGGAATAGAACAATGTATTCCAGTAAATGTCTAAGAGTAAATAATGACAGAATTTTCATTTTTGGCTGAACTATTGCTTTTCGAGGTCCTTGAGGTGGAACGGGATAAAAATATTTAAGATTGTCTGAAAAAACAGCTGATGAGTGAAGGCTGTGTTGGTCTTCCCATGGCTCTGATTAAAACCACTGACCGTGTTGCCATGGCAGACTAACATGACACCAGTGGAGATTTGATTGCCTGCCCCAGCTGAAGTGAAGGGAAGAGACAGAGTAAATGAAACTCCATTCATCTTAATGAAATACAATTATTTTCCACTTATTAATCATTGAGAAATCAATATGTCTCTTCTTGGCTGAGTCTCGGCTAGATTTGTCATCCTGTGCTGCCCGTCGATGTATCATCCTCATACTAAGACATTCTCAGGTTCAGTCACCTGTGTCCTCTCGCAGAGACAGAGACTAGTGTGTCTGAGCAAGAGACAGACATTAAAAATTGCGCTGTGCCATACAGAGATGGATTAATGCTCATTAAATCAGACTCCTGATAATTGTGTGTTTCTCACCGATCAATTCTCTAAACATATTGCATAATGGGACATTATTAAAGTCTAAGCGACACAACTGACTTTGAACGAGGGATGTGTCAGGGAAAATGGAGTATCCTCACCTTTTATTGCATCTCTGAAGATCAGTCTGATGTATTATCCTAGTTTAGAAGAGTTTCACATAATGAGATAACGGCATGCATTGGACAGAGGCTAATGCATATTCAAGCTACAGCACAATCGTGGCTAGACGTGTAAATAACTCACACCCGGTTAGTTAACAAAACTAAGGGCCATTACAGTTGGGGAGGAGTTGAGGGAACAGCAGTGCTTTGTTATCTTTACCTCTTTAGCGCTCTGTGGACCCCAAAAGAAAAACTTGTGGAGGTTTTTGAAAAATCGTGGGAGAAAGTAATGATTTGGGAGGCTCAACCCTTTGTTTTCCCTCTCAATAAAGAGAACGATGTGAGGCCTGGTGTGATGTATGACTGTTTAGTGGCGCTTCCGCACAGCACGGCGTATAAGCAAAGCCATGTTTCATTGCAGAGAGCTCATGCTTTACAGCACTTGGTGCCTCTGATGAGAATATAATGTGCTACTGCGTCTAAATGCTCCAGGTCAAGACTTGATTTGCTCCAATGTGTGGGCAGAGTGAGTTTGGGGACCTGTGCTGCATCAGGGGTCTGAGTTTAGGGCCTCAACCTTTTTTTTTTTTTTAAACAACAGCAGCCATGCATGGCCAGGCAATGAGAAGCTCTGGGATCGGTGATGGAAGGCAGGTAGGACGGTTTTCACTCCAACCTGGTGTGAGAAAGATGATTAGATCCTGCAGAATGCAGTGGGGACCCATCATGCACCAAATAAGTTATCAGTGTGGGAGCTCTCAACAGGGAAGCAGAAGTTTGTTGAAATACACAGGCACAAAAATTGGCAAAAATGGTCTTTGATACGACACTCATGTTTAGACCTGGCAGATATCAGATAAAGAGAGAAATATCTAATACTGACAGACAAATAAGGACAGATTTCCAGATTGTAAGATCTTAGCTCAGCTCTTGTGTTCAGCTGTGCTCCTGTTACATTCCCAGTATAAACACTTCTTCACTTTAATGATTCCCTTACATCAGCATGTGTCATACATAGAATGAAAATGAAAAACTGTAAACAATCCTAAAATATAACAGCTTTCTTACAGTCTCTGCCATCCAAAGAGATGACAGTGCTATGAGAATTAAGACCATAGTACATGGTCAAATTCATAATACATGTGTGGTTGGGGAGTTAGTTTCTGCTGTAATGCTAATTTAATGGGCCTTTCCTCTGCAACTTTGCCTTCCACTGGAAACAATTAATTAGTGGCCGGGGCTATAACGACTTTAATACTTGTTTCTGTGGCTAGAGGAGCTTCTTAAAAGCTCAGTGTGGGAGCAGTTTTATCAGGGTGTTAATCCAGTAAGGGGCCACAGACCCCAGGTACCGTACCACACTGACCAGATGAAAGACTTCCAGCTACATTTACGGCTTGTGAAAGTGGTAGGAAGCAAGCAGATCCCAGCCACAGACAGAAAATTAGGCTGTAAAGTCCCAAGAGGTTTACACTCTTAAAAGCTTTCGAGAGAGCTACAAGCAAGCGGATGGAAATCTCCAGGCCATAAATGGAGTGTGCGGCTGTTTCAAAAAAAAAAGAGAAACAAGATGGTGTAGAGCTTTTTTTTTTTGACAGACAGGACTACAACTGTTAATCAACGGGAGGCTAAACTATGTAGCGGCTTAGCACTGATCTAAACAATGCCAGTATGTGAACGCCAGCAAAACTCACTGTGGGGAGTTAGCAGGAAAACAGTCAAGATAATACCATTTCATGCGGTGCGTCAAATAAGTCTGGCTGCAACCTTGACCTGGCAGGCCAGATGGCAGGAGCTTGGCAGCCATGTCGGAGGATTGAACTGTCCTGTGACCTGTGTGATCCTGAAGAGAGCGTCCGCTCGGCAGCGGCACGCGAGATGAGGGCCATCTGCTGCCCTACTTGCATTCACACTCACAAAAAGACATCCACAAAATGACTGCTAATGTGAGACAGACATGTAGAAGGCCGCTGTCTTCAACCAGAGCCTTGTAAATGTGTTGCTAATCTACCAGCTAATATATTTAATATTTGCATTGGGCTCTGGGGATTGAGGCAATTAGAATAAAGGTGCATTCTTGAGTCCCAATTCCCAAACAGTCCAATTAAAACCCAGTGCTAACTGAATGTGAGGAGAGAGGCCGGTCAGTGCTGATGACCCAATCTGCCTGAAACGAACGTCCGTTTATTGGGTTAAGCACAAAGCAATGTGTCTTGTCACTTTGCAGAGACAAGGCCAATAGAATCCAGTGAATGGAATTAGATTGTCATTGATGTGTCAGGGAAAGAGAGAACAACAGATCGATGGCAAATTACCAAGCGTGTTGTGCATGTGGACATCATGAAAGCAGTGTAGACTCCATCCTGCTGTTGAGGGAGTGCAAACGGGGAAAGTTCTGCCCTTCTTGCTTGGAGCGATCGCTACAGTGAGGAAAAGAGAAGGAGAGGAGGAAAAAAAACAACAACCAATTCCAATAGAGCACTAATGGGCCACATCGTGCCAATACAATAAAAAATGGCTCTTTTCGTTCAGTCAATAGAGAGTAAATGAAAATTTAACCTTTCATTAAATGCGCTGCTATTATGTCTCTTCTACTTGTTTGCTGTTCTATTTCACTGTGCTACTTTTATTCTTTTTTCTCAATTTAATGCTAAATGTGCATGCTAATGTTCCTGACGAGAGAAGCACTAGCAAAGATTCTTCCCTGTACAGCCCATTCGACAAACACCAGCACTGCAGATGGGAATAGAAAAAATTCTGATTCTGAATAAACTTAACAGTTCCTTAATTTCAATAATGATTGTTTTAGTCCTACTTGAAAATTGGTCTTAACTACTTAATAGATAGTTTTAGGCCTACTATAAACAGCAACAATGCTAATTATTTTACCTTCTTGTTTCTACCTCATGATTTCCTACAGATTGCAGTAGCTTAAATTTGGATCCAGCCTTTGTGAAGAACCCAGATGACGGCAACACTTGTGAAGACTTCAGATAACGCCACCTTTGGATCACGTAAAAAATGTCAGATATTATCCTTATATTGTAATCATCATAACCACAAACTTGAATCATTGCCTAACATGTTCATTTTATCTGCTTAACTGAATACATTATGTTTACTAACCAAATAATATGCATTTCACCTTGGTAACAATTTATTAATTCATTCATTTTTAACTGAAGTAGTCAGTTTAAATCTATTCAAAATTATGTGTCATGGATGACACTGACAGATCTCGGTTTAAGTTGGTTCAATAAGTCAAAATCACTCTGATTCATGAATCTAGATTTTGACTAATTCATCAAAAGTAGCTGTCTCAAAAGAGCAATTCATTCAAAAAACACTCTGCAGTATATATGTTTTTCTTGTAGAGCGTAACTAGCAAATACATTTCAATAGAAAGACATTTGTCTTTCATCATATTGGTTTCAAACTCACAACCACTTCGAGCTAAAGCGTTTAATTTGCAATGTTTCTGTAGATTCAGTAATCAAATTATCTTAAAATAGTGTCTACATTGGTGATTGCAGGCATTCATTCTAAAGTTTTTTTTTTTTTTCCTAAAAGTCATTCAAATTCAGTTCCAGTATCCAAACAATGGTTTCCAGATTTCAGGTTCTCAACCCTAATGTGTACACCAGAGATTTGCTTGTCTTCTGCTTTGTCTGGATGTGGAGAAAGGATTGCTAAGGAAAAAGAACCAACATAGATTCGGACATGTGTTCGTAATGACAAAAAGTTGAAAAGAGACTGAGAGAGAAAGAGGAAGAAAAAGAGAAGTGATAAATCTGTAGGCATCCTGTGAGTGAGATGAAAAGGCTCAGGGCTCAGTTTCCACTGTGGCCTACCTGCCCTTTTAATTAATTAGCACTGGCAGAAGTGCCGCCCATAGGGAAGGCTGCCCCTTAGTGTACTGCCAAGGTGATAATGTCCGAATGTTGAAAGCAGAGAGGCAGGCCTCTGCAGATCTGGACACAATATGCACACACTTTCACAGTGCCTGCAAGAGTCCCTCCCTCTACGACTGAATGTGAGAATCAACATGCAAACCGCCCTGACCGGGCAGCCCGTCTTGTGCTTCATAAAAGGAGCATTCATATAAAGAATGGGACAGTGGAGGCCATGTTTAATATTAATAGAAAGGTCTGAATGCATGATGGGAAGAGTGGTATTGACCTTACCTGTACACTCACCCTTCACATGATCCTTCCATTGGTGGCTCTACCGCCATCCCATTTCCCTCAGGCTAAAAGATGTAGATAACCAAAGACTTCACAATATCTTATACATATATACATATATTGGCTCATACTCAAAGGCAAATCTACGATGGGCTAAAGCTATTGGCTGTTAAGATGACATGTGACCCTACCTTTGGGTAAGTGCATGCACGGGTGAAAATGTGGCCTTGTTGTGGTGGGAAAAAAAGAGAAAAAAATCGAGGCAGAGTGAAACTTTTTTTCTGTTTCAAGTAATGAGCGAGTGCACCTTTACCGCCCAAGGCCTTCATACACAATTTAGCCAGAAAGCCAGTGCTGATCATGATTTAGCTTTTGACACTGCCGGCCCCGAGGCGGCCACAGACTAATACAGATATCTGACTCGCAGCCCACCGCGGAACGCGAAGAGAGACAGAGAGAGAGCCCTTTTATTGACTAAATGATAAAGGGTTTTGTAATGATAAATAACAGTCATTTTATTGTGGAATTCCCAGAAAAGACACATACTACACAATATATAAAGAAAAAATACTGGAGGGTTGCTGCCCTCTCTGTAGCTGAAAAGTAATAGCTGATGGCTGCAAATCTTCTTATAGCAGTTCTGCATGCAAGTGATCTTTGATTATAATGCCTGTGTGCCCTATAAAAGCCTACTGATACAATGTGTTTAAGTCTGCTCTGTTAAAAGCATGGCGTTTACATGTTCCATTTACTGCCTAACAGTTACAATTACAGAAATATTACAGATGAATCATGATTTATTCCATCAAAATCAAAAGCCATTTAAATGTGAATATTCATATAAATAAGAGATGAATGTCAGTGGTTGTGGCTGTGAATAAATAATATAAATTAATATTTATTGTAAACATATACATAAGCATACACACACACATATACAATGGTAAATGAAAGTGAAATATTTTAAATCAATAAGCCTCAAAAGATAATTATTAATATGAGCTGAATGTCAGTGGTTGTGACTGTAAATAAATAAAATAAATTAATATTTACTATAAACACATATACAACAATGTAATAATACATAATAATAATTACGTGATTTCTAATAATTTGTTCTTACCTTAACCCCCTTGACCATGTTAAAACCACTTTAATACATGGCCACTTGTGGCTAAACAAGCTTTTAAAAAATATTTAATGTTTTAATAGATAGCAGTGGTTGCCAAATTTGAATATGTTGTTCATGCAGAACATTCATCTTTTGATGGCATAACAATAATTTCATATTAAAATGTTTACCTATTTGATGTTTAAATGAATGTTTTTGTGACTATTCCAATTTGTTCAAATTCATGAATTTTCGCATTTGTTAACATTTTACTCAAAAAAAAAAAAATGATTAAGTATATTATATTTTGTGAGCGCCATTCTTGCAGAAAGTCACAGACGTTCGACTGGACCGAAGGATGAGTTTGAAACTCCCACATGAATTATTTAGCGCGCTAATTAAGCAAAGATGGAAACGTCTGCACAAGAACTGCTAAATAAGCTTTTCAGTATGATTCTTAATGAGGGGGGATTTTAATGTCTTTATGCTGTCTGAAACAACTTTTCCATAATTGTACTTGAGACTCTCTGACCCTTTTTACATATTAAATTCACTTTTCAAGGTGCCTTTCCAAGGTAGAACTAGTGAATAATGAGTTTCAAAATAAGCTCGTTAATTGACTCCCGGTAAATTTAGATTTTCTAGAGCGACATATACATTTACCCCCTTTTAAAAGCGAACCATTCCAGATAATAAAGTTATTAATCTTGCCCATATAGTAATTATCTCTGTAATTATAGTATAATTGCACATACATCAAGGAAACTCTTGTACCAAGAGCAGCCGGGCTCATCACGATACCCCAAAATCCGTTTCACGCGTATAACCTCATGTTTTGTGTCGCTTGCGACACGTGGCAGTATACTAACACAGAAAGCAGAACGCTTCATCAGGGCTGTAAATGCGCTAACATGATAATGCTGGTTTAATTACCCTTGGTCAGCCCACTTACAAACCCATCACTGCAGCAGTCAATATCCCACAGGATTCATTCAAGCTCGGGTTGATGGTTAACATGGGAGTCTTTGCTGCATGCTTTAGCCTAATTGATATCCTTATTTAGCAGAGGGCCACGGGGACTTGAAGAGAGTTAAATGGAGCAGTTTACGGTACTGTAACGCTGATCTCTGGACCACAGCTCATTGATACTCATCATAATTCATCCTCATCACATGCTGTTTCGGAGTATTGCTCAATGTTTTCTGTTTGAGCGTGCATTAAAGCAGGTAACTCTGGGATCTGTGGAACTGGTTATTTGTGTAGGAGGGATATCATCAGTCTAATGGATATTTAAGCTGCGTTCACATTGTGTCAAAATGACTACAATTTAACTCAGGACTGTTCGCAGACTCAGAAATTACTTGTTTTTATGGCTAATACCAAAGTGGATGCCCATGTGGTTTTGTTGTTTTGTACAGTACAAAGAATAATAATGTGCATTTGATCAGATATAACTGCAGTACAAGATTATGAGATGCATTATATGAATGCTTGGCCAAAGAGATAGCCTAATATAATACCGTGCTGACTAAATAAATTGGCATTGCAAAAAATAATGCTTGTTTTCAAACATGTTACTCCAACTCTATCCCATTGGTTGGGCAAATAAATACTGTAGTTCCACCCCCAAACTCATGCTATTGAACAATCCAATGTGAAGCAATGTGCCACAGTACTTGTACTTGTTGAGGGAATCAACCTATGACTGGCTAACACTGCAAAAAGTGAAAATGCATGTTTCACAGTTAAGAAATATTTCCACATCCTGATCTGGCTTTCACTGCTGTAACCTAATGTAATGAAGTTAATTAAAATAATATTAAATAATACTGAAATGACACATTGCATTAGGACACTATGTAGCATGCCTTATAGTTGTTTCATTACGTATTATATTAGGAAGGGGTATTTTAAAATCCCCAAAATGACATACATGCTTTTTTTTTTTTTTAAAGAGAGTAATTCCATATGGTGTATAGCGTGACAAACGCATAGAGTAACTATTATGTGTAAACTGTTTAACTCTAACTAATATAAGACAGGATATTGAAAAAAGCCATTACTTGTGAAAATGATGTATAAAGCTCATGGGTTAACTTGACTGTTGTTGTGCTTGACTGATGCATGCCTGTCTCAAGGGTTTAGCCAGATAGTCCTCTCCCATCCTTTAAATAATCAATTAAAGAACGAGGAGCAAAATAAATGAAGATTGTGATTGCTCTATTTAAGTAGGTTTTTAGGTCTGCTATGCTTTATCCAGATATATCTAATTTTCATTCTAAATTAATTAGCATGGACCACAGTGTGGATTTCATCATTTCCTTCTCAATACCAACTCATTTTTATAAATAGGTTGCTAAAAATAGTACTTCACCCACGCACACACACACATTTCCTTTATATATAAAGAAAAAAAAAAGTTTTGTACATTTATCCTACAGTTCACGTGAGTGATATGTCATTCTAATATCCCTTCAGGCCTGACGATTTTTCACAAACTTGCAGCCGGACAGCCACAAATGGCTCCCAATTTCCAGAGAGCACAGGCAGCCCATTTCCTCATGTGACACTAAAGAAGAGCCCACAGAAATGGATTAAACCACATATAAAATGCTAGGTATAAATATGAATATGATCCAGTCATCTGCAATAACTGATTCCAACACACATAAACAACTCTGCTCTGGCTCAACCACTGCTAAAATTACATATTAAATGTTTGTCTCAACATTTATTTATTTTTTGTCTGAAACTCCATGACAAATTTGAATTGTATTAATGTGTAAAAAATAAATAAATAAAATAATAATAATAATAATAATAAATCATGTATAGCTACATAAATAGCCTCCTTGTTTTATTTTTTTAAATTGTTGTCATACATAAGGTGGCCTCACAAGAGAGAATATCTTACATAATAAACTGGCCTTACATCCAGAGTGTTTCTCTGCCTTTGCCAGAGACGTTGGTATAAGCTCCTGCAACCTTGCGACGCTACATAGGACAAGCATAATGAAGGAGAATGAATGGATGGAAGAAACAAAGTGTCCTGAACAAAGATTAACATTGTGAGCTGTATGTATCTGCTCTGGCTCAACCACTGCTAAAATTACATATTAAATGTTTGTCTCAACATTTATTTATTTTTTGTCTGAAACTCCATGACAAATTTGAATTGTATTAATGTGTAAAAAATAAATAAATAAAATAATAATAATAATAATAATAAATCATGTATAGCTACATAAATAGCCTCCTTGTTTTATTTTTTTAAATTGTTGTCATACATAAGGTGGCCTCACAAGAGAGAATATCTTACATAATAAACTGGCCTTACATCCAGAGTGTTTCTCTGCCTTTGCCTGAGACGTTGGTATAAGCTCCTGCAACCTTGCGACGCTACAGGACAAGAATAATGAAGGAGAATGAATGGATGGAAGAAACAAAGTGTCCTGAACAAAGATTAACATTGTGAGCTGTATGTAAACAAGGATTAGATCATTAGTCTAGGTTCCTTAGAGCTCATTTGTTATTTGTTCACTCTTGGCCCCGAGTTGATTTAAATAGCTGTTTGAGTTTAGTATATTTAAACTGTTAAATTCTTTATTAATTTATTGAATAATGGGTTATTATTTAAATATGGGATTGTGATACATGGCCGATTATGTAAAGTGTTGCTATCCCACCACATTTGAGTATGTTCATCAGTTCCTCTGCTAACCAATTATTCATTTGTTTACTTTCTTCTGAATTACTTAAACGCTTATGTCTTCTGACAGGGACTTTGTCAAAACCCACAATATTTTGTAATTCATTCAAACTGTCCAACATATCTTAGTCTCAGCTGAAATAAAAGATATGAAACCTTCAACACATCATGTCCATTTGACTAAATGATATCTTTGTGTCCTATATCAGACAACATGGAATGTAATCAGAAATGTTTCCAACACGTAATACATAGTGGAAGCCTAATGCATTTTTATTGCAGTCAGAAAGATTTATTTTGCAGCATTGGCTGGATGTTAGGACAGTCACCGGGGATCATTGCATCCAATTTCAGAATACATCAACAAACATCAGTCACCACTAATGGAAAAATTTAACAAATTATTGTAAACACATGTTTGTTCTTTTTTTTTCAGTATGAGCTACTATGTATTTAGGAAGAGAAAAGAAAACCAACAGCTCAGTGTGTGTTATATAAACTTATATATGTTCAATATATTATTGCTACAGACCAAGTTCACATTGAGTGTTTGTCCACTAGTTTTGATGTGCATTACGTAAGGAATATAATTGCTTAGTTTCTCAGTGTCAGTGTAATGATCTATGGGAATGGGGGAAAACTGTTATTAGCTATTGCACAAGACAAAAAAAAGTTTGAAAGCATAATTTTGTGTGCGTCTATGTAATCGCTATATATGTTAATCCAGTTTTCAAACCAGTAAAGAGTTAGTGAATGGAAGAAGTTTGTATTTTCTTTCAAATCCCCCCCCCCCCCCAAGGCTAATTGGAAACAGTCAACAAGAGCTAAACAGTAACAGGCCGGAGAAAAGGATTTTGGCTATGATGGTCCAATCCTGATAATTCTCTTCAGTACATCAGCCAGACATCATGTTTTCTGCATTTAGTTGTTTGCTGTTGGTCAATTCTCTTAAATGGTATTTTGTTGGAATCTATTTGCTTTTAACTCTGTACAAGACATGCCAAATTCATGTTGTCAATCAAATTGAAATGGTAACTAGGAAATACTTCATTCGATTTGCCCTATTTCTTACAGGCAAATTTACAAAATTGGAAGAGTGCCGAGGAATTGAGCGGAGAGGTTATATAGAACATAATCTATAGACAGCTCTTCATAATAAACTGATATAATCATATATATCTTATATATTCTAAATATAGCTACTTAAAATAATATAAAACCATAATAGTGGTATAATAGAGGGTTCACATGTTAACTTGCAGTTTTTCCATGATCCGATGCATGGCTCTAAAATGAGGCAATAAACATTAATCAAGCAATAACACAAAATGAACAAAGTATAATCAAAATTAAAGAATGACAAAAAAAATAGGAGAGCTGCTAAAATAATGATTAACAAAATGTGATAGACTTTTTACTTACAAAAAACAAAGCATGTTTTATTGCAAAATCCTATTTCTTACAGGCAAATTTACAAAATTGGAAGAGTGCCGAGGAATTGAGCGGAGAGGTTATATAGAACATAATCTATAGACAGCTCTTCATAATAAACTGATATAATCATATATATCTTATATATTCTAAATATAGCTACTTAAAATAATATAAAACCATAATAGTGGTATAATAGAGGGTTCACATGTTAACTTGCAGTTTTTCCATGATCCGATGCATGGCTCTAAAATGAGGCAATAAACATTAATCAAGCAATAACACAAAATGAACAAAGTATAATCAAAATTAAAGAATGACAAAAAAATAGGAGAGCTGCTAAAATAATGATTAACAAAATGTGATAGACTTTTTACTTACAAAAAACAAAGCATGTTTTATTGCAAAACATGTATTGTCTTGGCAAATATGATACAGCAAACTGCATACCTTTTTTGTGAATATATAGTTTCACTGCACACTGTAAAACATATTTTGTCAGGTAAGCAAAAGGAAAAAAGTTTGCACTTTACTTAAGGCCTTTATATACAATGCATTATAAAAGTAGTTTTAATACAATAAGCATGCCTTAAAATAGCCTTATAATGTATTGTATGATTTCGTGAATAATTGTAACCAGTGTTATAATACATTAAAATACCTATCTGTTTATTGTTACACCTTTAGAAAGTATAATGCAATAAAACACATGACAGACAAACCTTCAAATATTATAATGCATTTTAACATTGGTTATAATTGCTTATTAAAAGACATAATGGACTACAACATACATTATAAATAATAACATTGTATTGCATTATACATAAAGGTTTTAAGTAATGTTAATGAGGCAGCATAAAAATTAACTGGTTCCATTCAAGTCTAAAATACTAAGGCAACCTGATTTTTTTTTTTTTTTAGGACCAATTATTAGTCATACTTTCTAAACTAAAATATGTAATTTTTACAATAGTTCACTGTGATAAACATTTACAAGCAATTTCTTGCTACAAAATTGTTACCAACAAGTATGAGGTTATTCAAGTTTTTCTACTCCATAGAGTATAATTTTATAGTAAACTAGTCTTATGGAAGGTATCTTAAAGTTAACAGGTTCCTACTGTACACTTTTCACCTTTTGATTTAGATTTTTATTGTACTTAGACTCAGACACAGTGCTCAAATGAATATGTGATGGTACACATGTGTTGGTGAATGTGTGACATGCGTCACTGAATGATATGCTGGCAATCAGTCTGATGCATTTGTACTTATGATGAATTGTTAGAGCTAAATGCTAAACACATGTGATGAGCTCTTTAGGTGTGATTACTGTTGTTACCCTGCCATCTGCTGGTCCCTCGTCTCGCTGTCTCTCCCTCAGTCTTGTCTCTCCCAGTCATCTCTCTCTCATGCTCTTATGTGTCATCTCTGCAGAAGGCACAGGAAAGAGAAAAGAGAGCGATTGTTATCGAAAAATAAGCATGGTGTTTGAAAGGGAATTTAATTGAGGCATTCGTTATATTTGAAAAGGTGAATTCCTCTGGGGCGACTGCAGGAAACTCGGCCCATTTCATAGCCTCAGACATTAATAAAGAATGGCATCTTTTGACTTTAGCTTTCAGACCACAACCTTAAACGGGCTAAATATAGGGGGAGACACAATAATTCCCTGCACCTTGGGGGATGAGACGCAGGACAGGAGTATAGAATGGCGGAGGCCTCCAATTAGCAAAGCAGGGAGACCCAGACGAAGTCGCACAAACACATAACAAACTCCAGCGTCCGTGCAGACACACACTATCTCAGCCCTAAAGGGAACGTGTGGGTCTTTCTTCTTAATATTTGTGCCATTAATAATCTGCAGAGCTCTGATGGAGCGACTAATAGGAGGCATCCGGTCTGAGCTCTGGTAACTAATAAAAAATAGGAAGTGAACGATGTTTTCGTCTGGTCGCATGAGAACACCCACTGGGGCCAGTTGCAGGAAGGGGTCGCATGCTCTTAAATTGGCATCTTTTGACTTTAGCTTTCAGACCACAACCTTAAACGGGCTAAATATAGGGGGAGACACAATAATTCCCTGCACCTTGGGGGATGAGACGCAGGACAGGAGTATAGAATGGCGGAGGCCTCCAATTAGCAAAGCAGGGAGACCCAGACGAAGTCGCACAAACACGTAACAAACTCCAGCGTCCGTGCAGACACACACTATCTCAGCCCTAAAGGGAACGTGTGGGTCTTTCTTCTTAATATTTGTGCCATTAATAATCCGCAGAGCTCTGATGGAGCGACTAATAGGAGGCATCCGGTCTGAGCTCTGGTAACTAATAAAAAATAGGAAGTGAACGATGTTTTCGTCTGGTCGCATGAGAACACCCACTGGGGCCAGTTGCAGGAAGGGGTCGCATGCTCTTAAATATTTTTCCTTGTCTTCTTATTAAAGGATTACAGGCTTATTTTTGGTCATTGAGCGAAGAATGTTGTGTGTTTTTGAGAGTGTTGATAAGAGATCTTCTGTAATGTACAAATGTTCCAAACATGAGACTATGCATTTCCCAAAAGCCGCTGTATTGTTTTAGTTATTTGATGTAAACTCCCGCTTAATGTGACATTTTAACTCAGAAAAGTGTTGTTTATGACACATGCAGTTTAAATATGAGATTAGCTATGTGCCTTGCATTGCAATATTCATAACGCCTTCAGAAATGCTAAGGCTATGTCAAATAAACACAAAAGTTATGTTCTGACAATATATAGTGTAATTTTCGGAAACATAATTGAGTTCTTAAGGTGAAAGGTAAAGGCTTATAGGCAAGGCAAAAAAGGCAAGGTTTGGCTTATAGAAGCCTCTCAATTTTGCTAAGCATAGAAACAAAGCATTGTAAAATGGTACAAAATACAACCATTGCATTGTATACATTGTAAAAAAATACATTACAATACATTGTAAAAAAAATAATAAGAATTCTATATTAATACAAGTAGCTATGTTGCTTGCATTAAAAATCCAATCCAGCAATTCCATAAGTTTTACATAAAGGTGAAAAAATACCCCAAGCAGGTTTCTCTCATTTTCAAGTTGATTGTGTACATTTGACTAACAGAAAGATGCTTGGTTTGAAAGTGACTTTTTATGAGATGTGCTTTATACATTGCTACACTAACAATAGACCTTTGTTTGTTTTTTTTGCCTCTGGAACGTCAGTGCAATTTCACTAACGTAACTGCAAGTTTAGTCTAATAATTATATTACTTATTCATTATAAATTAATATTATTAATTTACTTATTTTTATTTGTATTAATTAATGGTATTTCTTGGAGGTAATTCTTCATTCTTAAGTTCTGTTTTTTATTATAAATTAGTATTATGAAAAATCTGAATATTTGCCGTTTTATAAAAGCAATACTTTCTGAGGTCGTACTGTATGCTATCAACATTTTACCTAAAAAGTTAAAACCTGAAGAAAAAAAAAACACATACCCTTGTTAATAAATGTATTGTAATGCACACCCTCAAGTGGATAAGTGCTTTAATATAAAAGCTATAATTTTTCTGTCATCTCTCATTAGCTGAGAAAAAGTTAGAGAGAGGCATTAATGGAAGCAATCATCGCCTCATCGTCATGTAATGTAGCATTCCGCACCGGATCCAGCATGCTTTGTTCACTGCACAGGGATGGAAACTATCTGACAGCGTAAAGTTGCTTGTCACGGCAGCGTCTGCAGAGGGTTATGTGTTGTGGCACGCTATGGCAGCTTGATGTGTAGGTGTCCTTTGGGTGTAACTCAGGGTAAGATCAGTGTGAATGATAACAAACACTCACATTTTCTCCCACTGTAATAGAATCTCCTGTGAGTGATGTCATTGTCATTGAGACCATGATTAAAGAAGGTCAGTAAAAGAGTTATATTATGAGCACTGCGATTACCTTAACCTATCACCAGAAGAAAGGACAGTGACTCATATCATTTTATCAGATACGGCATCTGATACGGTCTAATGCGCATGCGGTGAGTATTCAGACTGAATGTCTGTCAGAGTTCAGAGGTCAGGCTCATGAGAGGAAACAAGTAAAAGTGTATTTAAAGCTAATGAAATATATGAGAAAGCTTTTATTATTATTATTATGCTGTAGGACACACAAGTAGAAGAGAAGAAGCACAATTTATAACAGAGCTGCTGAGCAACATAAATTCACCTACTGAATTGTTATTGTAACACTATTTTCATTTATGTGGCATTATACAGGTATAATTAATGCATTAGTAGGCATTCATAACACAATTAACACAATTAAAAAATTATAATTCAGACTTTATCAGTGCAAATTATAAATTAAAAAATGTTGATTCTTATCTTTCATTAATCAAATCTTTTTGGATGATCTCATCATTACCACTTTTTTTTTTAACTCTTCCCCTCCAACCACATGACTCAATTCTATTGCAACTGGGACTTTTTTTTTATTTTATAAAAAATCCTGATATAATCCATAATATACTGCTTCACTTTGTAATATCATTATATTATAGTAATAATACTAATAATATCCTATAAATCTTGAACAATTTTAACAGTATTCCACTCATTTAATTATTATCCATGCAGCTTTGATGGCTAATGCGTGCAAAATATGTGTACATTTTGAATTTGTTCATACTGTGAGGACTATTTACAATGAACGACAAAAGGAAAAGAGTGTTTAAAAACAGTGAATAACCTTTTAAATACATTTTTACCTAAATTATTTATGTTAATTAAAAATAGATATGTTATGATATGTTATGTATATGGGTATGTTATGCATCAGCTGCACCCACACAGCTTTCATTGAAAGCATTCATCTTCTGCATAATTGTTTGAAGATTAGTTCAGTGTTATAATGCTACTGACTGAGCACACCACACTTAGTACAAACACTGCCAGCACCAACACAACACTTTTACTGTGATTATTCCTGATATTGATATGATTATAATTTCAGAGTATTTTAGTTTTTTATAAGTATGTTGTGGAGTGTATTTTCAGTTGTCGGTTGGCGTAATATTCAAACTTCCTGTAGCTCAGCATGTCTCTCTGTAACCCACACAGATGTAGGAGTCTTTTAGGACTAATGCAGCGAGCATAAATATATTACAGTCTCATCATCTCTCCATTTATACAGGTGTCACTGTCTGACTTGATTTCCAGAGAACGCAAGTTTTACTTTGCCAGGCGATTGAAGTCGCAACATTATTATAAGAGCAAAATGTATTCTTGATAGCAGAAGTCCAACTGGCCTCTGGGCTTTGTAATATAATACGGGACCTCTTTATCAAATTTAACAGATTATTGGAAACAGGTTGTACACATGATTTGACCATGACGTGAGGAGGCAGGGCCTGCGGACTTTCTCTCTCTTTCTTCTCATTTCCATTCTCTCATATCTCTCTCTATCGCATTCTCTCCCTGGCTAGTCTTTCCATGCGATGCCATCCAATTTTTGGAGGATGTCTAAATAACAAAGTGACACGTGCCCTGGGCTGATTGTTTTACCACACTCTCATCACAGATTGCCACCAAACACTTATCATAGGCCCATAATGACAAAGCTTTATGGACATTGAAAGGGTTTCTTCACACACGCGTATATATATATAT
>NW_015505564.1:694008-710337 GCF_001515645.1 Sinocyclocheilus grahami | reverse complement strand
GTGTGTTTATTTATTTTTTTTTATTTTTTTATTTTTTTCCTCATCTCAGACATTTGTCATTGACCCATATCCAATGCTATTCTCCGTCACTGATACCAAACCTGGCACATCTTCATGCACCAAATTTGAATATGCAAACATGCAAATTTGAAAGTGCAAATGAGACCCAAAAAATCTCACAATGGCATTGAATTCTTGGAAGTGATAGGTGCGCTGTGAACTTCATTTGTTTTTCTCTTATACTGGCAGGTAACTTGGTAATGCAGACTGCTTCCTGTTCATAAAACCCCTCAATGATTTAAAATGATTATCCTAAAGTATATCAATGTATCTTTCTTTTGCTCTCCGTTTCTCCAGATGGAGTTTCCCAGAACCCTATGAAGCTGAGATGACACTTCCAGTTGCCCAGCCCCGGGGCAGATCAGGGGCAGGGGGATAAACTGTCACCCTGAAGGGCTTGAGGAGCTGTCTCAGGTGTCAGGTTATTACGCTGCTATGAGAGGATCCTGAGAGCTGCTCTGCAGTGTGCTGTGAATGTTCAGACCACTGCGGTCTCGTTCCTTCATGTGGGATTATGAACGCAATAGTGTGAATTCTTACAGGATGAAAGAGATCTTGAGTATAGGTGCACTAGTGTGTGTGTTTCATTCCCAGGAAAAAGCAGGATTTGTGCCAGAAGATTTTGAGAAAAATTTTAATATTTGTATTAGTGGTAAACTTAATTTTTTTTTCAACAACTTCACATTAAGAAAAATCTGATTTGACCTGATTAAAATCCAGAATATTCTTCAGTTTTATTGTGTCTTCTTATAAATTACACATTAGGAGAGGGGGAAAAACAACATTTAGGTTTAATGTAATGTATTAAATTACAGTATGAGTATGAATGGGGAAATGCTAACTGGCTGATTTTGCAATTAAATAAAATATAATTCATGCTTTATTTTAAGATACACTGTGCAGTAGCAAAACGCTGCAGTTTATGTTGGATGCATTGTGTGCATGTGGTTGATAAGTTTCAAATATTTGAATAAATAATTCTATGCCCACTCAGCAGCCCAATGGATTTGGCTGCTGTCCCATTGCATTTCTACAGTCCATGTCAATATAAATATGCATGTTCATAGTCATACATTTCCAGCTACAGTTAAGATGAAAGGTTTAAGAAAGGTTTCAAAATACTTCAAAGTATTTTTTTTTTCTTAGACATATTCACTGCATCTATAATATAAATATGCATGTTCATAGTCATACATTTCCAGCTACAGTTAAGATGAAAGGTTTAAGAAAGGTTTCAAAATACTTCAAAGTATGTTGATACAAGTCATATCTGGGGGTCAGACCCAGGGTCAAATTGATCAGATTTAGATTCCGCACAAGATCAGGTTTTTTTTTTCTTAGACATATTCACTGCATCTATTTAACTAACTAACTAACTATCTATCTATCTATCTATCTATCTATCTATCTATCTATCTATCTATCTATCTATCTATCTATCTATCTATCTATCTATCTGTCTGTCTGTCTGTCTGTCTGTCTGTCTGTTTGTATGCCTGTCTGCCTGCCTGTCTATATATGTGTTTGGTCAACACGTAGTTGTGCAGAAATTACACACTGCATTTGAAAAGAATATGAAAAACTGTGTGCGTGTCTGTGTGTGTGTGTGTGTGTGTGTGTATGTATGTGTGTGTGTGTGTGTGTGTGTGTGTGTGTGTGTGTGTGTGTGTGTGAGTGTGTGTGTGTTTATTTGACTTTGATTTAACTTTAGGTAATGCTGAGCATCAGTGTGTCATCTAGATACTGTAACATCAATATCACATAAGATTTATAAAACAACACTCACCTGTTGCAATGACAGAGGCTGGGATGGCTATATTGGACATTTGATATTAAAACAAATAAATAAAGCCTGAAAGAGAATGACACAATATTTCCACAAGATGTTAATTATGATGCTGTGACAGCATGAGACTTGTGAGAAAGATATGTGCTGAACTCACATGATTTTGAGAAAACACTGAGACAGAGAGAGAGAGAGAGCTATATGTGTCTGGCGATGTGATAAAAAGCAAGTGGAAGTGCTAGAAGGCATCTCGTTTATCACGCAGGTTTAGCATGCACATGTGAAAATGAACAGCTCTGTTATCAGCTAGTCTGCTTGAGCTTAGTTTAGTGTACTGCCATTTATTGTGTGTAAATGGCACACTGTCAGGACCCGCAAGTCACTGATTTATCGGCCGCTCCCGTCCTCTCTAACGGCGATGAACTAACATTCCTAAACCCCCCAAAGCCACTCTGATCTTTGGCTAAATTGGAAAAAGTGGAATGCAAATGTTACATTTAAATGTGTGTAATTTCTGTGCTAATCACAGAAAGGGCTACCTGGGTTTTAGGAGCAGCTGTGAAACCCTCTTTATGTTTGCAGTTCTGTTGTTGCCCATATTGGCACAGACATTACATACTTCAATGTATATGTCAAATTGTATAATCAGGGAATCAAATTAAACCAACTGTATGTAGTTTAGCTAATTTGGAGAAAAACTACATACAAACTTCATATGAGTTACTGGAATTCGCTGTTGCAATTACAGTGGATAGCTTTACATGTGAATTTGTTGTCCCTGCATCAGAATATGCATACTTCCATACCATATAATAGGCGAAAACCAGTATGTGAGCCCACTAATATGTCCAAATTCATAGTATTGATAATCAGTATAGGTGAAAAGTACCCGGATGACTTTCTGTTTCTGGTGATATTCTGAAGTGCACATCTGATGGACACTTTACTGTTCCCTGAGGCAATGGGCAAGAATTTTACAATGGCAGTGAAGCAACGCAACTGATGTCATGGGTAACATGACAATGACAACATAGCATCTGGAACAATCTCTGTGCGTAAGGGTCAAGGCCGGAAAACCATACTGGATGCCCGTGATCTTTGGGCCCTTAGACGGCACTGCATCACATACAGGAATGCTACTGTAATGGAAATCACAACATGGGCTCAGGAATACTTCCAGAAAACATTGTCGGTGAACACAATCTACCGTGCCATTCGCCATTGTCGGCTAAAACTCTATAGGTCAAAAAAGAAGTCATATCTAAACATGATCCAGAAGCGCAGGCGTTTTCTCTGGGCCAAGGCTCATTTAAAATGGACTGTGGAAAACTGTTCTGTGGTCAGATGAATCAAAATTTTAAGTTCTTTTTGGAAAAATGGGACGCCATGTCATCTGGACTAAAGAGGACAAGGACAACCCATGTTGTTATCAGCTCTCAGTTCAGAAGCCTGCATCTCTGATGGTATGGGGTTGCATGAGTGCGTGTGGCATGGGCAGCTTACACATCTGGAAAGGCACCATCAATGGTGAAAGGTATATCCAAGTTCTAGAACAACATATGCTCCCATCCAGACGTCGTCTCTTTCTGGGAAGACCTTGCATTTTCCAACATGACAATGCTAGACCACATACTGCATCAATTACAACATCATGGCTGCGTAGAAAGAGGATCCGGGTACTGAAATGGCCAGCCTGCAGTCCGGATCTTTCACCCATAGAAAACATTTGGCGCATCATAAAGAGGAAGATGCGACAAAGAAGACCTAAGACAGTTGAGCAACTAGAAGCCTGTATTAGACAAGAATGGGACAACATTCCTATTCCTAAACTTGAGCAACTTGTCTCCTCAGTCCCCAGACGTTTGCATATTGTTATAAAAAGAAGAGGGGATGCCACACAGCAGTAAACATGGCCTTGTCCCAACTTTTTTGAGATGTGTTGATGCCATGAAATTTAAACTCAACTTATTTTTCCCTTAAAATTATACATTTTCTCAGTTTAAACATTTGATATGTCATCTATGTTGTATTCTGAATAAAATATTGACATTTGAAACTTCCACATCATTGCATTCTGTTTTTATTCACAATTTGCACAGTGTCCCAACTTTTTTGGAATCGGGTTTGTATATTTTTTTATTCATACCACACATAATTCATTCTTAACGGTCATGAGGCAATTTTTTTAACCAAAAGTAGTAGCTACTATACATTATTGAATTTTAGATTCAGCACTTGTCACTGTCACGTTGGTTCTTTTACGTTTTGCAAAACTTTCAAAATGAAAGTGTGAGCGGGGCTAAAATGAGTTGTTTTATTTAAAACTGGATAAAAATAAAATGTATGATGAGTGGCCAACATACCACCAGACCCTAAAACATTTGCTGAAGGAACCATGCCATTTTAGCTTGATTCTGTAAGTTTTTAAATGCTTTTTTTTAAATCTCGTGTTTCGCAGGACTCTTCCCGAATGTGCCACATTGCACATCCGCTGTAACCAGGTGAGCTACCAAGAAAGTACTACATCAGAAAAGACATACATATGGAGCTGGTTATGTGATAAAATGTATTAGTTTACAAATCATGAATTACTGTATAATAAAAGTGTTTTGAGGTTATAACACAGAACTGTGTAAAAATAAGTCTTTATTAATCGATAATACAGTGTGCCCCTGTAAACATAATTTAAAAAGGAATAAACATTGTTTGTGTTTTACTGCCTCTAGTGTTCATTTCAGTAGAATTTTATGTATAGGCATGTGTTGGGAGTTTTGCAAAAATGTAGGTATAGGGACGTATTTCCAAAGATTCTGTTATGAGACGAGAGACATGCGGATCCATATGCAAGCTTTTATTAAGAGACATGGTTTTAACAGGCATGGGTCAGACAATGGCAAACAGGTATATCGAAGGCAAGGCAAGAGATAAATCCAGGTAGAAGGCAAAGGTCCAGGCAGGGGCAAACAGAGTCAGAAACAGCAAGCAAAGGGTTAATACAAGATTCGTGGTGTGAATCAGAGACCAGGAAAACAGACATGGCAAGACTAAGACTAGACTAAGAAAACTATGAAAACTTAAACAGGCTCGGTAAGGTAGCTATCCACTAAACAGGGATAAACGCAAAACAATACACGAGACTAAAACAGAAAACACGGAATGGCTCGGTAAGGCAGCTAACACTTGGGGAGTGAAAAATGCAGAACAATACTCGGCGACTGGAGCAGGATCAGGGTAGGTGTTATATAGTGTGTGTAATAGCATTCAGGTGAGCGTGTAATTGGTTTCAGGTGTGAGTGTAATCAGTGCAATAGACCATGGGAAATGTAGTCCAGGGTGATGTGTAACAGTCTGTGTGGTGCGAGAGTCAATATCATGGAAGGGCGACCTCTGGTGGCAAGTGGATGGAAATTCATGCATCGGATTCGTGACATATATAAAAATAAAAATAAATAAACATACTAGCTATAAGATCATTTGGCAACATTTATAATGATAATAATTAGAAAATGATTAATAACTGTTTTTTTGTCAAGTATCTGTATGGCCACAGGCACGTTCAAAGTCGTTAAGCTGAGCATCTATTATCACATCAGAATTTGTGACGGGATATGATCAGCAGGTCAGTGCAACACAGCTCGTCAAACAATATAATGAGCTAATCTGACCTGTCGAAAAAGAAACAAACTCAAGAGAAAGAGAGAGCTGATAACTGTCAGTCATCCACACAAGATTACTCTAACAGTTGGCCCAGCTCAAGGCATTTTCACACACACAGGAAGAAAGAAAATTCGTCTCACATGCACCTTGACTGTTTGTAAGGATCCCTCAATGGAGAATCCTTTATTTATGCGTTCTTATTGACTCTGTCTGTCTCTCTTGGTTTCTTCTGTCATGTGTGAGGGGTTTGTGATAAGTGGAAATCATCTAATATTCAATCACACTTTAATTTACAAGATGTTTAAATTTACGATGTAAAATGTCATGATAGGTCAAGCTAATGTGAAGCATCAACCAATGCATGTTAATACCTGCAGGCGGTCTAAAGTCTGTGATTTTCTTTTTTTTCTTTTTTTCATCAGATATAGTCTCCTTCATTAAACCCTTCATCACCCCATGCATGTGTGCGACAGAAGTGTTTTTCCACTACAGCTCTGACAGACCCTCATGGGCAGAACTACACACTGTGACGGTAGACGTTCAAACCCCGTTTCCATTTCGGAAGGTTTAATACCCGGTAGAAATGTTCACTCATTAATCTCTCTTTCATGCTTTTAATTATTCAACATAAAGTCAGAATATGACAGACACCTTAAATCTGTCACATGTAATGACTCCTCAATGAATTTTGCTTAAGAAAACATGAAGCTTTGTGCTCTAAACTCTATAGTGTGCAATGATGTGCTTATGGGAGAAGATCTCGCTGTTAAAAAGTAATTACAGGGTTGTCACAGACAGCATGTGTGAATGTAAGATGTAAGAGATGTTTTTATAACGTTTGATTTTTAGATTTATTTCAAACAATTTATATGATGAGTGACTACTAATACTGATATATCAAGTTCACTCATTAATCTCTCTTTCATGCTTTTAATTATTCAACATAAAGTCAGAATATGACAGACACCTTAAATCTGTCACATGTAATGACTCCTCAATGAATTTTGCTTAAGAAAACATGAAGCTTTGTGCTCTAAACTCTATAGTGTGCAATGATGTGCTTATGGGAGAAGATCTCGCTGTTTAAAAGTAATTACAGGGTTGTCACAGACAGCATGTGTGAATGTAAGATGTAAGAGATGTTTTTATAACGTTTGATTTTTTGATTTATTTCAAACAATTTATATGATGAGTGACTACTAATACTGATATAACAAATGATTTATATGACTATTAAATAACAAATAATTCTGTTAGATATAGAGAATGTTATAACTTTTTTTTCAGGAATTGAACAAATGTGTTTCATGAGGTTACATCTATGTTAACTGGTTTTATTCAAATCAAAAATATGATTTTGTGACTAAATAAACCTACATTAAGTTATTATAGTTCATACAACAATTAAGTAATTTTTAAAAGTAAGAAAAGTTAAATTTCTTTACTTTTGTGCATCACAGTTAGTGATAAACATTTACTTTGATGCAGAAGTTAATAAAACCTGTTTAGCAAATGTTTGCAGAGAACAAAAATAAAATTATCCTCTCTATTGATAAACACACACCAGTACAAATGTTAGCACTGCATAGTAATATTTACGCTAACAACATGATCCATGTCATACTAATGTTTGCAATTCTGTAACTTTTTTTATTATTATTATATTATTTGTACAATGGCAAGAAAATGAACAGGATGCCTAACAGGATGGAAATAAAGATGTCAAATTACAGTCTAACTTACATAAGGACATTGAATTAGAACTGTTTCAAACATAATTTGTTAAAATGTTGAGACTGTTGTGTCATAGGATTCTGTTGTTTTATATAATATGAAAAAAGGTTTTAAAGTCACACAAACCAACTAAAAGCAGAAAACATCACAGAATTGATCAAATCCTAATACTTTCTGATGTATGTGCTTTTTTCTTACCAAAGCCATGCCATTTTCTAGAGGATTAGCTATGTCAATGGATATTATGAGAGTTTGTTTGTTTTGTTAGTTAAATGTCTCTTACAAATGTCTAACATGATGAAACAAATGTAAACATGTTAATAAGTAAACGTTATAAAGTATTTAATAGTTGAAACAATATTCCCAAATGTATTTCTGTTTTCTTAATAATTTGCCAGTTTTCAATACAGCAGAAGGAGGCGAGAAAATAGGTGCATATAGTGAGTTTAACAATTTGACAAAAAAAAAAGGCTTGCTCTATTCTTTTTCCTATTCTATCTGTTTTATTTTTATTTGTTATATAATTTAAAAAAATTGCTATGGGTATTGCGTTAGGCTGAGACTTATAGCTCATAGCACTTGCATATTGCTCGTTGTTTGGAAAATGATCCTGACCAGGACAGGGGGGACGATTGTGCTTGTATTAGTTTAGTGGCTTGGGTTTTCATGTTCGCCCACAATGCATCGGAAATGACTCCATTTTTCATGTTATGAGTATTTTATACAGCAGCCTCTCCATGTAATACACTATATAAGTCATTACTTAAATAGAATAAATAGACGTGTTTGTTAGTCTTGGCGTGCCATGAGCCCATCGGCCTTCACTTGAGCTATGAGAGGAAATAAGAACTCAGTGAACTAGCAGCACTGAAGTGCCATCAGCTTCACACATACACGCTTATCGGAGCGATTGTAATGGTGACACGCAGACTGATGCTTTATCTTGTGTTAATTCTGTGGGTTATATGGAGGTAATCTATCATGATTGGACTACAGAAACTGAAAAAGCTGTGTTGTAATACTCAAATGTGCATTTGGAGTGTATACCCTCCTGAGACCCAGCTATGGAGTTTTTCAGTGACATGAAAAAATACTAAATTCACTAAGTTTTTTATTTCTGGTTCTCAGGAGGATACTCCAAAAAAAAAAAAAAAGTAAAAGTAAAGAACAGACTAATAAATGTATGTATGCACGTATATAGAGTGGCACTACTTGTGGTTTTCCAATGGCTGATACGGATAACTAAAAAGTGGAGTGGCTGATGGCTGATATAGTGATACATGCTACAATTTAATTGTATTAATTTAGATGTATGCTGACGTTAAACAAATATGTTTTACTCAAATCACTAAAAATGTTTGAGAAGAGAAATCGGTCAAAGGGAAGCAGGTATTGGCTGTTGCTAATTATCTCTAAATTGTCAAATATCAGCTGATTATTTAGCCTTTTTTTTTACTACTTTTATTATTTACATTTGTCATTTGCTTCGGATAAAAGTGTCTACAGAATGAATGCATTATAAACTATCTATTATATATTTATATACATACAGTATGCATTTAGTTTTGATAAATAAACTGGCAAAAATGTTTATATGTATGCATGTATCTACAAATGATGTATGTCCATTGGTCAGATTCATTGGTGACTTGGTGAAAAGACTAATAATAGGTCATTTCTGGTAATATTAATTATTATAATTGTTGCATTTTAAGCATATTTTATGTTACATTTGTATTATAAGCAGTGTCTGTGTTGTGTTGTCACTTGATTTTCAATGTAAAATGTCTCCTGAAGCAAAAGCAGTTTAGAAATAAGTCGCTTTGGATAAAAGCGTCTGCAAAATGACTAAATGTAAATACTGCAATAGAGCATGTCAAATTCTTTAAGCCTTATCAACTTATCCAATTCAAATCAGTAAATGCACAAAAATGACTGGAGAAATTAAAGTTATTGATTTGCTCTTGTGTTGGTGATTGCACACTACCTTCAGAACGACTTTAAGTGTGTTTTATCCAAACAGTCATGCAAACCATGTACTATATTGTTGTTGTGCATGATGTTAAACATTTCCCTTGTTTATAAAGTTATATATATCCTCACCCTCTCTCCATCGCATTGTGCCGTCCGCTCGCTCTTGGAGTAGCACAGGAAGTGAAACTGTAACTCAGAGTTCACATGTAATTGGTTACGGTCACGCTACCCAAACAGGAAGGAATCTGTAACTGATTAGAATTCTTCCTCCTGCAATAATAGTTCCAAAATTAATTATACTCTGGCTCTATTCCCACTATTGCTTTTCCTGTTTTGAAGCTGCTTTATAGAGCACAAATCCCCAGACTGCAAAGCCAACGGATAGACGTCACATCTATCACCAGAGCAGACAGACAGACAATCTGCATTCAGCCAAAAAGCTGGGTTGGTTCATGTTGTGCTTATGTTATGAAGCAGTATTCATGAGAAGTTAAAATACTGGATCATTTGACTTTAGAAAGTGCATTTATCATAAAGGAATAGCATTAAATAAACTGGTAAGTGCTTGTGTCTTGAGTTATTGTGTGAGCAGGAATAGCCAGTTGTGTCAGTAGATTGTCAAATCATAAACTCTGACTGTTATATAGTAAAACATATTATGCACATAGTATATTAAATATGCTTCAGAGTCAATCGATCATTTTTTTACATTTTGAGAATTGTGACCTGAGATTATTTTATTGTTCTCACATCCTGGCTGCAGTAATCGGATTGCGATGGAAATGCGAACAAGATTTATGATGACAGGCTGGTTTGGGAATGTGGAAATGCTATTAGAATGTTTTTCCTTATGTTATTTCTGGTAATTAAGTACTTTTGGTCCTCAAAGATCTAAAGAGTCAACATGACATGTTTTACACAGTCAAATGGTAAATCAAATTCATATTTGGGAAAATATAAGCGATTAAACAACACAGAACAGCCAGTGTAAGGAAATTGCTCATGTACATTATACACACCATCTTATAAAATATTACGATTTTGTCAATTATATTGAGTAAAACTATATTTGCACATAAAAATAAACTATAAAAAATGTGCAATTGAACAATTATTACCCACATGACATTTGATATAAAATACAATGTACATCATGAGGTTATACAACCAAAATGTAGAAAAAACACCAACAAAACATAGAATTGCTAATTGCCTCCTTTATTGTGTTAGTTTCATTTTACATTTCATAATACAGGTGTTCAAATATATACGATTCAATTAATTAAAGCCTCATCATAATTAAACCCTGATTTATATTTAGAGGAATAGTCTCTTTTTTCTAAATGTTTAAGCATCTTGCTTTGAATTAGATAAAATATTAAAAAGGTATTATCATTTGTAGCATGTCAAATATATATTTCATGTTTAACACAATACAATGTTAGCAATAACCAAACAAATTCAATCACGTGGAGTATTTATATCACTTAAGTTGTTCTTAATGTTTAAAAAAAGCTCTTATGTTTAAGCTAACATCTCAACGGTCTACATATCTAAGCTGCGCATATAACATGAGTCAGATTGTCAGAGATAACCGGTTATTTCAGCTGTTGTATGCTGATTTTACAAAAACAAACCGTCATGTTTCCATTTCCTGTATATTACAGAAGCATTTATGTTAACAAAAAAATATTCAGTCTCACACAACATTGAAAATCATCACTTACCGATGCTTTACTTTACCTAAACAGCTCTTTCAGCATGTGTTGTCTGTCATTGGGGTTGAAAATTGGAGAATGGGTTGGAAATTGGAACCATCTCGAATGCAGTCCTGGAGAGAGGAAAACAAACTTAAATGAGATCATGCCTGCCAAGACGCATTTCACCAAAGGGCAGAAAGGAAGTAAGAGATAACACAAAGGAGAAGCCAATTAATGCTGATCTGTTAAGATTGTTTTGTATACGGTATGTGCGTGTGTGTGTGTGTGTGTGTGTGTTTCGCAGCATACACATAGAAAGTACTTTTGATCAATGTTTTCGCTCTCTAAAAAAGTCCCTTTATCAGTCTCTGTATTTTTTTCTTAACTATTACTCTGTGAGAAAATAAAATGAGTCAATTTGAGAAGGTTTTACGTGTCTCCTGTTGATGTTTGTGTGTCAAGAGCTGATATTCGATAGCCAATCTATCATAATGTGTTTTAGATGTGGTATACCACAAATCCATTACTCATGAGCTATTCAGAGTATTGAATTTCAGTGATGAATCTTAACAAGCTCAACTTTTACTTCAAAGAGAGACAGATAGCTTATTAGAGAGACATGTGATGATGGATTATTTTCTGTTATATTAACAATAAAAGACTAAATTACAATCAATGTTGAATGTGAACTAGGGTCAGCAGATGACTTCTCTCTCTATACTATATATCAGGGAAAATAAATCAAGCTGTATTAAACTTTATTGTTTTGATGCTTGAAAGCCCTTTTTTGTCTATGACCCACAAGACCACATCCACGGTTCTCCGATATTCTAGTCTGTGAATGAATATATGGCTTGTGTCACTCCTTTATTGCAAGTCAATAGATTATGCAAGGTAATCTTTTGTATTGTTTTAATTCATTTTAAAATTAACAATAAAACTTCACCTCATACATGATTTGAGGTATCATTAATGTCAGTGGTGTATAAGGTGCAAGTTACACACTAAGGCTCTGGTTTGGAGATGTGAACAGACACCACTAAAGATTGTGGAAGATGAGAAACTGAAGTGATTTGTCGCAGTGTTTGTTTTGCTGAATTTATGCAGTTCTGTAACTGACTTCAAAGTCTTCAAAGTTCTATTCAAAGTTCAGCTTACGCACATCTTCCTAGAGTGAGGATCTAAGAATCCACAGCGTTCAGTAATAAAAGAGAGTGATTCTCTGAGTTCACATTAGCGGTGAAGAAAATGTGGACAGGTAAGAGTAGATGTGTCTGCTGATGTTGATTCAGTTTAACTTACTTTTACCCTCGCAGGTATTTAACCCAGTGAAAGTTACTGAGAGACCGTGATCAAGATACGCACTGCACGCCAGAGGATGAACACAGACAGGAACATGAGAACAAATGGAGCTACCAGCACCTGTCAGGAAGGAAGCATGTGCCCTACAGAGAAGAAAGGCAAGATAGACAGGCCTTCCGACTAACACACACACACACACACACACTATTCTATTGCCAGCTATCCTTCGTCAACTTTGACACCAAAGGGTTCTTGTGTCAGACCTTCATTACACACACACTGTTCTCCCACAATCCTATATTTTCAGAGATCTGACACTTTGACTTAGCATTGAAATGCATGACCTTATACTGACAACATTTATTCTGCAGAAATATATTAAGAACAACAAATTGGCATTCCGTTTAATTGTATTTAGCATTTTAAAGGGTCATAAATCATATGTGATTGATCAAAATCAAACAGTATTTTAAAGGTTTGTTATATTACATATTAAAATTATCAAGACTTGTTTCTGAATATGATCAACAGAGTTTGCCACTCCAAGTACTGCAGAGCCACAAGAATCATAGTTATATTATAACTACCGACAGTCTGTTGCAAGTCCAAAAATAATGAAATATTGAGGCCTTTTTGAAAAGTAGAAATAATACAATATGTATTGCAATATAATGATATCCAGTATTCATTGATAATCAAAATAAATGCACTAAAATACAGTACAAACTACTGAAATAAGAATAAAGGACCGTGAAAAACATACAGCATTCATCAATGTTAAATTAAATGTTTATTTGTCAAGATTACAATTCATCTTTGCAAATTGTCTTTTGTAAAATGTCAGTATAATTAAATTCACAAAATGCATCAGAATGATGACGATGTTTGCCTGGCTGCTCCATGAATCAATAATTAATCAATCAATAAAGAAATACATAGTCTCCGATTCATATTAATTTCGTTTAATATAAAAAGTGTAATCATTACATAAAAATGCTTTATTTATTTGTTGTTTGTTTTTGTCAATAATCAACCAGTATCAGGGGACATTCTAATAAAATAATCCTCAGAATTTAAACACAGTATTGAATGCATTAATGTATTATTAATATTTAAATTGAAATCATTAGAGCCTGTCATTAGAACTCATAAAATCTATAAGAATCATCTCACAGAGTTTGTAGTGTTTTAAGTGATAATTATAATACATTATTTATGATTTCATATGGATTCATGGCAGTAGCATACTGGATCATTTACAGTTTCTTAGAAGTGGTTAGGACTTAAATTTACACTTCATAAAATGATTCTGAATATTTTTCCACATTGCGATACCGTGTGTGTGTGTGTGTGTGTGTGTGTAGATGGCTCTCCGTGCTGATGTCCCACCGTGAGATGGAGAAGGCTTTAAAATACTGTCTGTGTGAAATGTAAAATTTATGAATCCCCCCCATGTCCCTGCTTGATTTATGTGAAATAATAATACACTATTTAATGCTTAAACATGGCTGCGAGCAATCTGTGGCTATCAAGATGTACAAAGGAGTAATGGCTGCAAAAGACAAATCACCCTGTGCACTGAGGATGCTTGTTTAAAGGTGCACGGCAGATATATTAAACTATATGTAATTGTACACTAACTCCACGCTGTAGGCAGAGAGAGACGGAGAGAGATGCAGATGGTCATTAATATAGTGAGAGTGAGAGAAGGGGGTGGACACATCTCAGACGGGCTCATCTCTCACGATGCCGTCTACAAACGTCTGTTTACTCTTAGTGAGGAACAAAAAAAAAAACGTTAATAAGAACCATTGTTGGGGGGGCAGAAACGATATAAACATACATAATATACATTTTTATATATAATATAATATAAAGTTTAAATATAATTGTGTCAACAGCATGTGCCCCACAGCTCTTGATTACCACAGAAAAAAATTAAAATAACGAATACACACATTACAAATCACATTTACAGTAATACAGTGGACATCACACTCAAAGTCTATGCATTCTGGATTATTTAAGAGCAGAAATTAAAAACTTGTGCCATTTAAGATGTAAAATTGTTTACATTGTCATATTGTGGTGGATCTACTTTTCTAGGCATGAG
Source organism: Sinocyclocheilus grahami (assembly GCF_001515645.1). NCBI lineage: Eukaryota > Metazoa > Chordata > Actinopteri > Cypriniformes > Cyprinidae > Sinocyclocheilus > Sinocyclocheilus grahami. The sequence continues at coordinate 696,011 of NW_015505564.1, read as the reverse complement.
AAGTTGGTGTTGCATTAAGATTATGGCTACTTTCTGAAAAGCTATAAGATAGATGCATAATACCTGGACAGAATTAGCCATTAGCATTCCTATTCATTTCAATGGCAGCTGCTTGGCTGACGCAGGCCCCTCTGGATGTATGCGATTTGACATCTGCCATTTTTGCTTAAACAAAACATCAGGTTTTTAATCCAATTTTTAAGCATTTAGGAGTCCACTGTGAAAACTGTAATACTATAATATAATATAATATAATATAATATAATATCAGAATACTTTTTGGGTACAGCTTATCATATGGGACAACTGACCCATGTTAATTGATATTCACTTGTTAGTTATGTCATGACCCTTTCTGATATCATTGCATATATTGTGCAAAAGTTTCCAAGTTTATCAGCTTTACATTGTCTGAGTTGAATTGTTGGGTAGAACTTAGTAAAGTCTAAGTATGTGACTATCTATCAATTCAGCCTTGTAAGTGCAATGCTGTAAACATTATTTTGATCTTTTTACAGAATGAGGGATGAGTCAATATGTATTTTTTCATCATAATTGACAGCATGCCATATATGCTGAACAAAAGTTGTATTGAACCCAGCACAACGTTTAAAACAAATGTTTTACATTTGACACCACTGCCACAACTAAAGTATTAGCATCATTCAAAAAGCAGAGAAACAAAACAAGAGAAAAATACATTAACCATAAAACTGACATGACTTAGCTTGGTATTTAGTAGAAGGAATATACTATATTTTCCTAGTGCTGGGAAAAAAGAAGACAACATAAAAGCACTAAATAAAGAACAATAGAAATGTGAAATTACACTACGTCAAAATGTATTCTAATCTGAAATCTGATACTGATTTATGGATCTGTTGTGCTTAATTAAACATCATTACAGTTAGCAACTCCCCACAGATTAGGACTTATAAAGAGTTGAGGCACTTTGTTGTGCAGTTTGTGGGACAGTTTATCAGACCTCAGGAAAGTAAACAGTGTAATTCTGAACCCATATGTAACCACAGACAGAACTCTGAGCACTGTGTGATTATACACAAACACAGGTGATACACAAAATGGCTCTGTTCCAAAAAAAACTATGCAGGCATTTCAAGATATCATAGGCACACTATCCAATGTGGGAAATGTTGGTTAAATAGCTACTTAAGCTTAATGCAGCATTAACCATAAAACTGACATGACTTAGCTTGGTATTTAGTAGAAGGAATATACTATATTTTCCTAGTGCTGGGAAAAAAGAAGACAACATAAAAGCACTAAATAAAGAACAATAGAAATGTGAAATTACACTACTTCAAAATGTATTCTAATCTGAAATCTGATACTGATTTATGGATCTGTTGTGCTTAATTAAACATCATTACAGTTAGCAACTCCAAAAGAGTTGAGGCACTTTGTTGTGCAGTTTGTGGGACAGTTTATCAGACCTCAGGAAAGTAAACAGTGTAATTCTGAACCCATATGTAACCACAGACAGAACTCTGAGCACTGTGTGATTATACACAAACACAGGTGATACACAAAATGGCTCTGTTCCAAAAAAAACTATGCAGGCATTTCAAGATATCATAGGCACACTATCCAATGTGGGAAATGTTGGTTAAATAGCTACTTAAGCTTAATGCAGCACCGAAATAGATGCCAAAATAGATATTTTACCCAATATTTGGGTTAGTTGTAAATAAAAAAATATATTTTTTGGAATAAATTTTACAAGGAAATGCTAATTCAGTCTTTCTTTAAAAAAAAAAAATCACAATTAATTCCCTCAAAATGTATCACAAATATATCACAAACAACAGTGTGTGTATATATATATATATATATATGAAGAGTTCAGATGCAAAAGCCTCTAAGTGCCATCTAAAATGTTCTTCTAAAATGATTTTTTTTATCAGGAAAATTTGAGATGGCACTTAGGGGCTTTTGCTTCATATATACAGTGGGTACGGAAAGTATTCAGACCCCCTTCAATT